>NC_137060.1:25841098-26056098 GCF_032717465.1 Coenobita brevimanus | reverse complement strand
CACTATCACAGCAACCATATCTTAGCCATCACAAAGTCTAAGTTATATCCTCAACCACAACTACCACACTCACCACCACAACTAACACTCACCACCACAACTAACACTCGCTACCACAACCACCACAGCTATCACTCGCTACCACAACCACCACAGCTATCACACTCGCAACCACAACCACCACAGCTACCACACTCACTACCACAACCACCACAGCTACCACACTCGCTACCACAACCACCACAGCTACCAGCCAGTAAACCACACTAGTATATTGTTACAACGACCATATCTTCACCACAAATTCATAGTCATACCCTCTACCACAACTACCACTACAACCATTACCACTACCACAGCTACCACCCACTACCACAACATCCATATCATACCATCATAAATGCTGCAGGCCTACCCCTCAACCACGCCTACCACAACTCTCACAATTATCTACCACAACTACCACAGTCGCTACCACAATCACTTCCACAGCTATTACAATCAATACCACACCTTCCACAATCTCTACAAGTACCACTCGCTTTCATAACTACCGCAGTCGTTGCTGCCACTCACTACCAGTTTCAGTCACAGCTACCACAGTCGCTACCACAGCTACTAAAATCACCACAGCACCCATTTTTTACCGCCACAAGTAGGTCAAGTCATCCCAGCAATCACTTATCACAACCACAACCACCACAATCGCTACCACAACTACCACAATCGCTACCACAACCACCACAATCGCTAGGAGTACAGTAACACAGTGGTATCAGACTTATCTAATCACTGGTGTGGGTGCTGCTTCTCTTCCCTCCTTCCCTCCCTTCCTTCTTTCCTTTCCTCCCTCCATCCCTCCCTTCTATCCCACCATCTCTTCTCCTCATATACATTCCTTCTTTCCTTTCCTCCTTCCATCTCTCCTCCTCATATACATTCCTTCTTTCCTTCCGTCCCTCCATCCTTCCTTCTCTCCCTCCATCTCTCCTTCTTTTATACATTCCTTCTCTCTTCTCCTTCCTCCTTCCCTCCTTCCTTCTCTCCCTCCATCTCTCCTCCTCTTATACATTCCTTCCCACTTTTCCTTCCATCTCCTCACGCGCCCTTCTCTCCTCTCCTCTCTCTTCTGATGCCCTTTTCCTCTTTCTCTTACTTTCCATCTCTTTTCTCTCCTTCCCTCCCTTTCTCCCCTCTCCCTTCCTCCTCTCTCCCTTTCCCCTTTCTACCCTCATTTGCTTCTTTCTTCCTATCGTTCTCATTATTTTTTCCCCTCCCCGTCTCCACCTCTCTCCTCCCATCCTCCCTCTCTTCCCTCCCTTCACTCATCTTTCCTCATCTCCCACCCTCTCTCTCCCCCCTCACACACACACACACACACACACACACACACACACACACACACACACACACACACACACACACACACACACCATCATCATCATCATCATCATCATCATCATCACCCACTTCCCTCAGTCACCTGTCTCCCCCCCCCTCCTTCCCTCCATCACCCTCTTCACTCTCATGCCCTTATCACTCCTCCCTCTCCACTCCCTAATTCTCTCTCTCTCTCTCTCTCTCTCTCTCTCTCTTCCATCCCTCCACTCCCTCTTTCCTTTTTACCATAACCCCCCCTCCCTGATACTACCTCTCCCCACTCCCCATCTTTCCTCCTCCTCCTTTCCTCTTCTCTCCCTCTTCCTCTCTCTCCTCCTCTTTCCTCTCCCTACCCCCCTCCTCCATCCCCATTATCACCTCTCCCTCCTCCACTTATACTATCACTTTCTCTCTCTCCTATCACCTTTCCCTCCTTCCTTCCTCCCCCTCTTCATACCTCCCTCCCTCTTCCTGTCCCTCCCTTCCTCTGTCACTTTCCATTCTCCCATCCTTCCCCGTCTTCCTCTTCCTACCTCCCCTCCTATCATCTTCCTTCTCCCTCCCCTGCCTTCCTCTCCCTCTATCATCTTCTCCCCTCTCCTCTCTTCCCTTCTCTTATCACTTCTTCCTCCCATTCCTCTTCCACACTCAGTACTTCCTCCTCCTTCACATCCTCCTCCATCCCTCCCTCCTCCTCCATTTTCTTTTCCTATCCTTCCGTCCTCCCCCACATCCTTCACCACTTCTCCTTTTCCTCCTCCCCCACCTGTCTCTCCCTCTCTCCTATCCCTCTTGTTTCCCTCACATCCTCTTACCCCTCTCTCCTCCCCCACTACCACCTCTTCCTACCCCTTCCTTCACCCCCACCATTTCCCCCTCCTATCCTTCCCACCCCCATCTCTTTCTCATATCCCTTCCATTCCTGTTATACTTCCTCTCCTTTCCTCACCTCCTCTTCCATCCTCCCTCCCTGCGTCTCCCTCCAGTTTCTGTCACTTCCCTTTCCCTCCACATTTTTGCCTCTCTCCTCTATCCCCGTCCCTTCTTTCCTCCATCCCCCTCACCCCCATCTCCTACTTCCCCAGCCCTCCTCTCATTCCCCCTCCCTTCCCTCCCTTCATTCCTCCTATTACCCCCTCCCCCCCTTCTCATATGACATCCTCCATTCCTCCCCTGTCCTTCCTTCCCTCCCTACATCCCTCTTTCATCCTCCCATCCTCTCTCCCTTCGTTCGTACCACCTCCCCTTCCCTTCCTTTTCTACCTCCCCTCCTATCTCCCTTCTCTTCTCCTTATACTTTCCCTCATTCTCTGTATCTCTTATTCCTTCCTCATATTCTCCCTGCCTGCCTGCTAACTTTCCCTCCTGTCTCCTCCTCTTCTCGTCTTCTACCTCCACCGCCTCCTCTCACCTCTCCTTTCCTTCCCCATCCTTCCCTCCTCTCCCCCCCCTCACACCCTGCATCCCCTCTTCCCCCCTACTGTTGCTCCCCTCTTTTCCTTCCTCTTCCACTTCACCTCTTATCCACCCACCTCTCACTTTGCTCCTCCCTCCTCTTCTCTTCTGTCATCTCCACTTCCCCTCGTCTTCCACCTCCCATCCTTTCCCCACCTCCTTCTGTCGCCTCCTCCTCCTCCTCCTCCCCCCCCCCATTTTTCCCTCTCCTCTACCAGCCTTCCTCCTCCTTATTATTATTATTATCATCATCATCATCATCATCATCATCATCATACTGTCCTCATCTCACACTTTCCATCACATTCCCCCCTTTCTATATCTTCCTTCCCCCCTTCCTTGTATCCCCACCTTCTTGTGCTATCGCCTCTCCTTCCCTTCTTCCTCCCCTCACCCTCTTATCTCCCCTCCCTCCCCCTTGCCTTCCCTTATAACCCCCTCCCCCTGCCTTTCTCTGTCATCCCCCCTCCTCACTGCCTTCCCCTATCCCCCCTCCCCCTGCCTTCCTCTATCATCCCCCCTCCTCACTGCCTTTCCCTATCCCCCCTCCTCCCCGCCTTCCCCTATCCCCCCTTCTCCCCGCCTTCGCCTATCCCCTCCCCCCCCCTCCTCCTAAGTGTTTAAGAGGCAGCAAGCCACCCACTTCATACCTGCCTCATCGCACGTATGGCAATTACACCTCCACTCCTCCTCCTCCTCCTCCTCCTCCTTTTTCTTCTCCATCATCATCATCTACATCCTCGTCTCCTCATCCTCCTCCTCCTTTCATCATCATCATCATTATTATGCATTTCTTCAGCATCATGTCTTATCTTTCTAGTGTTCTTATCATTGCCTCCCTCCTCCTCCTCCTCCTCCGCCTTATATTCTTCATCTTTTCCTTGTCATCTTTAGTATCCTCTTTTTCTCTCTTTTTTCTGTCTTTTTTTCCTTTTTCTTTCACATGGCGAGTATTTGCTATTTTCTTCTTTTTTTACTTTTACTTATTGTTCTCTTATCATCTGTATACATTTTCTCTTCCATGTCTCTTCATCTCTTTATTTCTCCTCTCCTCCCTCCTTTCCTCCATCCTCATTTTGTATATTTGTTCTCCCTCCTCCATTCTTCAGTCCTCCTCAGGTTTCTTTATCCCTTCTCTCTCTCTCTCTCTCTCTCTCTCTCTCTCTCTCTCTCTCTCTCTCTCTCTCTCTCATTATTCATTCCCCTAAGTACTTCATGCCCTGCTGTCATTTTATTGTTTTAATTAATCTTCTTTACCTGTTTCTTTCCCATCTCTCTCCTTCATTCTTTTTCGTTGCCGACTTATCCTTTGTCTCTATCATACTCTTTTATCACTCCTTTCCTCCCCCTCCCTCACTTCCTCCCTCTTCAGATACTTCCTTCTTATCTTTTATCTCCTTCCCTCCTTCCTTCCTTCTTGTCAAATTCTACTCACGTCATCATCTCTCCTCCCTCACTTTAATCTCCCTCCACATCTTCCCCTTATCTCCTTCCTTCCTGCCTTCCTTAATTATCAGCAGCTTCCTTCCTGTCTTCTATGTGTGCTCCTTAGTCTTTTCCCTCGTCTTCGACCTCGTGTCTCTAAAACACATACACTGTTTTCAGGCCTCTCGACATAACTGATTGTAAGGAATTTATTTTTATTTATTTTATTTTTTTTAAGGACGATTATGCATAGCCTTTTCGTCCACGAGTCCTGGTAAAATAGTTAATCCTGGTCTCTCTCTCTCTCTCTCTCTCTCTCTCTCTCTCTCTCTCTCTCCAACACCCAAATAAGAGATACCGACAGCTTAGAATGAATGAGATCACCCTACCGTCGCTCATTCATTTATTCATTCATCGTCGCCTTGTGCATTGAATGACAAGAGGAGGGTGACGTCAGAAGTGCCCCCCCAAAACAAGCACAGAATGATTACCGTGTGTGTGTGTGTGTGTGTGTGTGTGTGTGTGTGTGTGTGTGTGTGTGTGTGTGATCTTGCTCCCTTACGTCGATTTTCTTTTCCAACTTTGGACAAATTTCGTACTGAGAGTTAAAGAAGACTACATTTATTACCATCATCATCGTCGTCATCATCATCCTATTTTTCGTCTCACCTCCAGTCCGGAAAGGCGCTTAAGATGAATAATATAATCTGGTGGTGGCAAGAGTGAACCGAGAGAGAGAGAGAGAGAGAGAGAGAGAGAGAGAGAGAGAGAGAGAGAGAGAAGCGCCATCATAGTCAAAACATAAAATGAGTGACTCCACAATCACTCATCCATTCATCCCATTTTTTTTCGTGGTTGCAATGAATGGAGCGAGGCGTGACTTAAATTCCAAAAACAAACGTGCGTAAGAGATCAGAGCCAGCGTGACATATTTACCAAAACAAAGGCGCTGGCCACTATCAAACACTGCCACGTGGCCCGGGATGCAAGGCGGTCGAAGCACGTGTTGATTCGTTTTGGGCGAGATGCTGGGCAATAAGGGGGATTTGTTGTATTACCACTACTTAGAAATACTTAGGTTATTGTTAGTAGTCTCTCTCTCTCTCTCTCTCTCTCTCTCTCTCTCTCTCTCTCTCCAGACAGATTTGCAGTATTCAGGAGGGAGTTTGCAGGATGCGATAATAAACAAAGCCTTTACTGAACCCTTTACTATCATGGAGGTTTTACTAGCTGAATAAAATCTGGCTGTGGCAAGGATAGTGATGGGGAAAAAAATAAATAAATAAAAATTAAAAAGACGTCGCTGTAGGAAAGGGATTAAAATATTATGTAACACTTATAACAATGTACATGATAGTTTCATTGGAGCGGGTCGTCAGTTTGGCTGTCTGTTAATTTGTTTGTATTTCGTCTTCGAGGGAACATTCTTGCTGGTTTCACGTCTTTGGTTCTTACTTTATTGCTTAAAAAAAATCCAAACTGTTCATTGCTTCCTTCTTCATATCATAAAAGAAATCTATACTTTGATCTATGGTTCCTTCTTCCTTTAAACACACACACACACACACACACACACACACACACACACACACACACACACACACACACACACACACACACACACACACACACACACACACACACACACACACTTTCCAGGAACAGGTATCCACCGAGACGTGCTTAGCCGAGAAAGCTCTGCTTGTGTACCTTTTTATTTTTATTTTTTTCATTTTTTTCTTCTTCCTGCTGATACGTTGTGCTAATTATCAGAATCCATTGGCTTTTGCGTCATTCCCTCATGCTTTGCAAACTTCATTCAGACCGTAACTTGATCGAAAAGATGTTTCGTTCGAGTTAGCCAGAAAAGTTTGACAGTGACAGGAGAATGATTATTAAACAAACGTCAGAGCGAAATGTTATTGTAAGTAGAATTCATTTGCGTTTGCTAATTAGTGGCAGTGAAATAACGAAAAATTTTGTAATATTGGTTACGGTTTGATGAAATTGTTGTGGGCAGTATAACACAACATCAGTAAAGTTAGCTAAATGTATTACAAGAACTCAAATGAATCAGTTGATTTTATTCTTATGTGAAAAGAGAAACGCAGATACTGGAACTTAGAGTTTAAAAAAAGATGAACAAGATAGGATCAGTATCAAAATCCATTCATGTTGAGTTTCAAAGAATTTTTGTAACATCGTCTTTTTACGATACCTTCTTTTTAAAAGACGATTAGAAGGCTCAGTGTACCGTAAAAATAAACTGAAACTACATCACATCCCCCCATCCCCTCGCAGAACACGATGGGATGCTGGAAAGGTTTGTTTTATCCTTCACGCCGGAAGGTTTGGCGATGAGTGAAAAGATGAATATGCTTCACTAAAGTTAACTCGTTATTTATTAACTTATTTTTCAGAAAGTGCTTTTAGTAGTGGTGGTTTAGAAAGTGTCCTTTAATTCTTTCAGTTAAACAGACTACTTCTGTATTATATTCAGGTCACTACTGGATGTGTTTTCTCACATCAGGATGGACTCATCTATATTATAATGATCCGATTTCTGTATGTCTGTGGAATTATTTGTTACCGTAACAGCAAAAACGGCGCAACGTAGCAAGGTACCGTTAAAATGCTCTAACTTGGAGACTAAACCAATTTCCAGTCCAATCGGGCCACCAGTCCCGAGTTACGACTCATTTGTGGCCTTTTGACATCGAACGGAGGCCGCCAAAGGCGGCCTTAAAGCGAATTGAAGTAAAAGGATTAAATCATAATTTCCCAGCTTGAAATCACCGTCCGGATGCCATCAAAATACCCAAGGAATATTATCCGATTCGAGAAGTTTGTGTGTCGTCCTTTTGTACCGTAGCTACATGTTTATAGGTGATTGAAAGGCTGAATATAAGAGAATTGGATCACAAACATTCTCTCACCCAATTACATTCCGGAAGTTATTATCTACATCTGAACAAAACTACCAAATTCAGCAACAGTTTACTAGTGTTGTATCGTTTTCAGTATCAGCCTTTGGTTCATTTTCACATAAAAGTACTGTAGATACTTACAGAGGAGTCGCAGGCTGAATGTAGGAAAAAAAAAAAAAAAAGTCGCAGCATCCACATCCCCCACACCCAGGCAAATTCCGGAAGCCTTTACAAGCATCTGAGCAAACCAGCGGCTTTAGCAATGTTTGTGTTTGCATGTTTAGCAATACCATGCTTGTTTTATAAGTCATTGCAAGGCTAGATGCAACAAAGAAGTCATTCACAGCGTCCACAACATACCCACACCCAGCCACATTCCGGAAGCCATTACAACACCCAAGGAAAACGATCCGATTCAAGACGGGTTTGTGTTTCATCATCTCTGGTGGGGAGGAAGAAAAAAAGACGAAGAAAGAAAAGGGAAAAAAGAGGAGAAAGAAGAAGAAAAAACTATCTCCGCATCAAGCTCCTGCTGGGTATATTTCAGTGTTTCCTGCTTTGGTGGTGATTGCAAAAGGCTTATGTTGTGCCCGCCTGTCATGCCTCGAGTCCCAGTGTTTAATAATAGGGCTGTGGAGGTCGCGGTCAGTTGCAAAATGTCCGCCCGGGCTCAGCTGATCCCCCCCCCCCCCACTCATGACGTCACATGTTTACATTTTTGCGCGTTCGAGTCTGTGGGTATCGTTTCCACTTTAAGCCTGTTTATTTCGCTTTTGAGGGAGTTGAGCCGTTAAATACCAACGCCTAGGGTCATGATGTTACCCATTTTGCCGCCATTTCCAGTTCTTACTTTCAGTTTTCTTTTGCTGTTTTCTGTCTTTTTACAGTATATACAGTATCTGTGTGAATAGCTAGACGCCCTTTCCCGTAAAGGGTGGCCACAAACAAATCATCCCCATGTCGCCCTGTCCCCTGCCATTACGTCTCCTCCCCCCAACTCACACCCCCTCTCTCATATACCTCTCCATCTCATCCTCGGTCTCCCCCACCACCTCACTCGCATACACGCTGCGGTTCTCTGATGTGGGTATTGGCTCTTATGTTGTCTTTGAGAAAATGTAAACTTGATCCCTTTAATTGATAAGGAATATTTATAAGTGAATAGGGTCACCAAGGTATCAGGAAGAATAAAAGTGTGATAGCACAAGTGAAAAGGTCAACCACGACCCAGGGACTTTGCATGGCTGAATATAACCATTTGGTGTTGACCTGAAAAGACCTTACGATATTATAATGCATTGAAAGTGGAAATTTAAATTTGAATAATATGTAATATATATCTATATTTCTATATCTGTCCATTTATATAATTTTCTTGAGGCGATTTTTCAGCATAGGAGAGACATGTAGTGAAGGGGTTTGATATACTGTAGCCTTATCTTCATCTCAGCACAACTTGATGGCTTTCTGAACTTAAAAGAAAAAAAGTGGTTGTCGCATGAACATTATTAAAACACTGTTGCGGCGTTGAAGGAATTAATACATAATGAGAATTTTGTTGTCATGTATTTCTCTCTGTGTAAGTGTTCCCTGAGCCCATTAGTTTGGACAGCCCGTTTTCTGTATAGTGTGTAATCTGGTGTTTCTTTTAATATTGGGAGATAAGATTGTGTCGATCACTTCCTCGCTCCACACCACCACCACCACCACCACTGCTTTTCCTTGAACTGTCTACGCTTATCTTTCAACTTTTATTCTGTCTTGAGCTGGTAGCCTATGATCTTGTTAGTCCCTTCACATCGATATCTTATTTCTTCCTAACCTACCCAAACCTTCACTAGCCTGACTCCGCAAGACAGTACCTCCAGTTTTCAGATTATTTTATTCAGCGTAGGAGAGACGTGTGGTTGTGAAGAGGAAAAAAAGAGATAAATATAATAATCAAAGGAATAAACTTCCTTACAGATCTAACACCGGTTGTGTTTATTTATTTATTTTTTCACTACAAGACGTTTTCATTCAGCTAAGAAACCTATGTTGGTGAAAGGGAATTAATAGTCCCCAGTAACTTCACCACAATTACCTTCTTTATTTTTATTTTTTGTTTTCCAATCTTTTTTTATTTTTATTTTTTATTTTTTTTTTCCTACCGCCAGAAGTTTGTATTCAGATTAGCTAAAACCCATCGTAATGAAATCGAAAAATATCCATTAACCCATACAGTAATGTGACGTCCATTTTTGCATCATTCTTGCTTTCCCCAGGCGATTTTATTCAACTCGGCAGAAACCCATTTAAGACTGACGATGGTGGGCGAAGGAATAAATGACAGTGGAAAAAGGTTAAGGAAAAATAAGTTAGAAAAACAGCCAAAATCAGGGAAAATGGCGATGGTCTGAGGAAAAAAAAGAAAGAAAGAAAAGTAACTGAAGACTTTTGTGTGCTGTTAGAACTCACTCACTCACTTCCTAAATATAAGGATATAATTGGACGAGACAAATAACAAACAGAATGAATAAGGCTGATTGATGTGAGCTGTGTTGGACCTCACTCATTCACTCACTCACTTCTTCACTCCCTCCTTGCTCACTCGCTCACTTCCACAAGATAAGGGTGTAATTGGACTTACTCGGGGTCTGTCAGGTGTGGCCAGATTTGATAACACTGAGGTTTTTATCAGTAGGCCTGTTGGTGTACTACTACTTACTGACGTGCTATGCTACTTATTTTCTGTCTGTCTGTCTGTCTGTCTCTCTCTCTCTCTCTCTCTCCAGCCAAGTTTGTGGTGTGTGAGAGATAGAGAGAGACTGGAACCATAACTGCACCTGTAAGTCACCACACCTGTAAGTCACACCACACCAGTCACCGCACACTTGTAAGTCACCACACACCTGTAAGTCACCACATCAGTCACCACACATCTGTAAGTCACCACCACACCAGTCACCACACACCTGTAAGTCACCACATCAGTCACCACACATCTGTAAGTCACCACCACACCAGTCACCACACGTGTAAGTCACCACACCAGTCACCACATCAGTCACCACACATCTGTAAGTCACCACCACACCAGTCACCACACACCTGTAAGTCACCACATCAGTCACCACACATCTGTAAGTCACCACCACACCAGTCACCACACCTGTAAGTCACCACACACCTGTAAGTCACCACACCAGTCACCACACACCTGTAAGTCACCACACCAGTCACCACACACCTGTAAGTCACCACCATACCAGGCACCACACACCTGTAAGTCACCACCACACCAGTCACCACACCTGTAAGTCACCACCACACCAGTCACCACACCTATAAGTCACCACCACACCAGTCACCACACCTGTAAGTCACCACCACACCAGTCGCCACACCTGTAAGTCACCACCACATCAGTCACCACACACCTGTAAGTCACCACACCAGTCACCACACACCTGTAAGTCACCACCACATCAGTCATTCTACTCAGCGATTCTCCAGAATTCTTAAGCCGGATGTACGAAGGCGGGGAGGGAGGAGAGGGAGAGGAGGGAAGGACGAAGGGAGGATAGGTGGGGAGGAGGGAGAGGGGTAAAGAAGGGGAGGAGGGAAGGACGAAGGGAGGATAGGTGAGGAGGAGGAAGGGGAGAAGTGGGGGAGGGGAGGAGGAAAGAACGAAGGGAGGATAGATGAGGAGGAGGAAGGAGAGAGGTAGAATTGAGGAGGAGGGAAGGACGAAGGGAGAGAGAAGTGGGGAAGAGAGAAGGACTGAGGAAGGAAGGAGGAGGGAAAGACCGGGAACAATGGGGGGAAAGAAAAGATGAATGAGAGGTGAGGAGGAGGTAAAGAGAGGGAGAGAAGAGCGGAACAGGAGGGAGTAGAGAAGGAAAGGTTAAGAGAGAAAACAGAAAAGGAGAAGAGATGGAGGTAATTAGGAGGGAATATGATGAAAGAGAGAGAGAGGGAGAGAGAGAATCAGTCGGAAGAAGGTAGGAAGTTAGGTAAGAGTCCAGACAAGCAAGAATCCAGTAAGCAGGTGCCAGTAGGAAGGGAGTAGAGGCGTCGGTAGAAAGTAAGTAGGAGTCGGAAGTAGGCTGGTAGGTAGAAACGGCGGTAGGTAGGCAGTAGTCAGAGGTAATTAGGGTAGGCTGGAAGTACACAGGGCTGTAAGTAGGTATGTAGATAGTAGTCAGGTAGGTAGGTGAATAGGTAGAAAGTAGGCATGTATGTATAGGTAGGCTAGTAAGTAGATAGGCCTAGTTGTGGGAAAGGGAAGTAGGAAGAAGTACTAGGTAGGCAGGAAGTAGACACGGAATTAGGCAGGAATAGAGTAGAGGTAGGTAGATTAGGAAATATAAGGGGAGGCATAGTGAGGGTAGGTAGGATGTAGGTACTGAAGTGGGCAGGAAGTAGACGCAGAGATAAGTAAGTAGGTAGAAAATAAGTTAAAGTACGTAGACAGGAAGTAGTCAGGTAGGTAGCACAGACCAGGTAGGAAGTAGGCAGGTGATAGATAGGAAAGAGCAAGGGAAGCAGACTTGTAGATTAAGCAGAAGTAGGTAATTTATTAACTAGATATATTTATGAAGAACTGTAGATAGATAGATACAGTAGTAGTACATGCTATTTCTTAAATCATATCCACCAAATACCGGTACTTATCGGAACCAGTAAAATATCAGTTCCGTTAAACATGAAATAATTCTCATCGCGCTGTACTGTTGTTTTAATTATATCCACCAATTATGCCTTCTTAAAAAAATGACAACCAAGAGCACAATTATCGGCCTCTTCCGTTAAACGTATATTATTTTAAAGCATTCGATTTCCCCAGGTATTTTCGCCAATTTCAAACTTCCGTCTGTTTACGAAATTGCCCTTCCTCTCTTCCTGTCCTCTGTTGGCAAGAAAAGGACGATAAGGCCCATTCCTGCGGTTTTCGGGGGAGAAGGGGGAGGGGGTGTAAAGGGAAGGTGGGGGGTGAAGGTTGTAGATAGGGGAAAAAAAAAAAAAAAAAAAAAAGGACGGGTCACACTCGAGTCCATTCATCGAGAGAGCTGTGGGCTTGACTCATAGTGAGATGTTGGCGGGTGACATTTCCTCGAATTACTTTCCATCTTATTATTTTCACCCTCTCTTTCTCTCGTATTTCATCCTTTCCTGTGCCTATTGGTATTATTTTTACGTACGAATTTGCCAAGGTCTTTGTGTTAGATGCTGCTTTAGTGCTATACAAATTTGAAAATGATGTAACATTCTCACCCTACCTGACAAGATGCCGCGCGGGGCAGGTCGCAGTGGTGCCACGTCTCCAGGGTCTCGCCCCGGGGAACGAAGGTAACAATTGTGCCCCGGTGCCTTCCCTCTATATTTCGTTCATTTTTTATAGTATTTCCCTATCATATAACCCCTCTTTTATGCTATCTTATCGTTTAGAACCGTCATTCTTTAAACTCAAAGGTATCCAGTTGTAAATCAGATACGCTTGGTAGTATTCTAAGTGCAGATGTAAAAAATTTCCCATTCGTAATAGTTTTTTGGGAAGTAGATTTTAATGACTAGAGGCTGAGGTGAGCGATAAATTAAGGGAAGGGTGGGTAGGTGTCTGGGTCTGAGGAGGAGACGTGGCACCAGCGCGGGGAGGGGACGAGGGTAGCCTTGGCGGGAGGAAGAGAACTTTATCATTATTATTATTCTCTCTCTCTCGTCATTGTTTTTGTTTTTCATAATTCTCTCTCTCTCTCTCGTCATTGTTTTTGTTTTTCATAATTCTCTCTCTCTCTCTCCATTGTTTTTGTTTTTCATAATTCTCTCTCTCTCTCTCTCTCTCTCTCTCTCTCTCTCTCTCTCTCTCTCTGTTTCCCCCATTCATACGTTTCACATTGATTTTAACCAAATTGCTGTGAATGTGTACACGACAATGCGTACATGGGTGTGTTCCGGCTCCCACGCACATAGCCATTCATATCCCGTGTGCGTGTAGGAATTTATGTACACCAGTATGTATGTATGTATGCGGAGGTGGTATTTGTTTTGGTTAAAGTTTGTTTTACAGCCGTTCAAATGTCAAATGGAATTATTTAGCTCGTGAGAGATTTCGTCGTGAGGGGGTAGAAAGTTTGGTAATCTGTTATTGTTATTATTATTGTTATTATTATTATTATTATTTTTTCCTTAACGTAGGGAAATCACAGCCTCATCTCTCTCTCTCTCTCTCAACTCCAGGCGATTTAACCTCAGTATTTAGGGGGAGAGAGGAAAAAGTAAACTGAGTGAGAGATGGAGATAGGCAGTGAAAAGGAGAGAGAGAGAAAAAAAGAGGATTGGGGAAATGAAATTGAGAAAACAGGGAAAGGAAATGAGGAGGAAAGAGTTATGTGAAGCAAAAAGAAATTGAGTCTGTTTTCCCTTCAGCACGATAACCATTTTACTATACAGTATCTTAATCTTGCTACCGCTGTACGATTTAATATCACCTTTATGCGATTTAATACTACCGTTATGTGATTTAATTCAGTATCACGGAAGGCCTCGTAGTGAAGGGGTTATCTGTTACTTGTGTTTATGGGGAATGTTTATATATTGGCTTAACCTTGAAAGTGAATGTTTATAGGCTAAACTAAGTGGATCTTGCTCTGGCGTTTCTGTAACTAAACATCTGTGTATATTTAGGATGCGGTTGATTGGTGTATGTAAGGAAGTATACATGCATATGGAGAGAGAGAGAGAGGTTTTCTCTCATATATTTTTGTGAAGAGAGGTAAGAGGAAAATTAATGGAATAGTGAAGAAAGATTGAATGCAAAACTTGCTGTGAATGTAAGGCAGAGAATGAATGAAGTTTGGGGGAAAAGTATGTGTGAGAGGATGAATGAAGTTGTGGGGAGAGGTATGAGTGAGAGGATGAATGAAGTTGTGGGGAGAGGTATGAGTGAGAGGATGAATGAAGTTGTGGGGAGAGGTATGAGTGAGAGGATGAATGAAGTTGTGGGGAGAAGTATGAGTGGCTGGGAGAAAAAACTGGAGTGCTTCGAAGGAGATAATGGAGGAGGAGGGAACTTAACACACTTCACCCATTCATTCATTCTTCTTGTCTTTCTTTCCTTTCTTTCATTGTTCCCTTCCTCTTCCTTGTCTCGGTGCTCATTCTTCCCTTTACTCTTCCTTCCTTTATATTATACTCTTTTACTCTTCATCCAGTTTTCCTCCCATTTCCTTTTTCCATCATACTTCCTCACACTTCATTCTTTCATTTTTCCCTCATTCCTTAACTACTTGGCTGTTAACGGACACGATTAACACCTTTAATCTGGCTACTTTTTTTCCTAGTTGGTTTAGTCACCGTAGAAACTTTGAACTGAAAGGGTTAGATGTAACTCATGTCCACACGAGGCACCCCTAAACTGAATCAAATCGTTAGGTACATCAGGAATAAATTACATACATAGATCGTCGGACTGGAGAGGTTAATTCAAGCTGTGGTGAGTTTCTGTGACAAAAAAGAAAAAAAAAAAAATTGGAATAGTATACGTTGATGCATCTTCTGCGCCAAAATGTTGATCATGGAAGTTCCGAATACTTCTGGTTCTGGGTCGGGGAGAACGCCTTTGTATCGGCGTCTAACAGTTCTTTTGAACAATGCAAACTCGTCTGGCGACAGGCGGAATAAAATGTATAGTAGTTATTTTGCAGTCAAGGGGTTTAAGTGTTTAATCCATAGTGAGGTCAGAAGCACGTTATTTTTATTATTATTTTTTTTTTCAGTAAGATGGAAATTTATGGATTAAAAAACGAAAGAAAAGAAAATCGAGAGGAAAAAACGTAATGTTTGGAAGTTCTCTGAGCTCCCTAAATTCGGTTATTTTGCGTACAGGACGAAAGTAGTGTGCAAACAGTGTGAAAAACTGTATTCCTTTAATTCCCTCACAAGCCACGGGAGTAACCCTGACGTGCGTGGTATGGGAAGACCAAAGAGGTTTCTGTTTATTTTAAAGTCACTGGGTATCTTTTTTTAAACAGGTAGAAACACAAATTAGAGATAGAATATCATTTAGAGAAATCTCTGACTCATTAACTGTCACTCAATACTCAGTCACAAGTTCACAACATCTATTTTTACACTTAGACAGCAAGATGTATATAATAGTGAATAAGTACTCAAAATTCCTCCAAAATATAGACTACCAAATATGTGATATAATTAAAATACTGACAGTGTTGAAAACTGAATTAACAAATTGGATAACGACACCGCTAATACTTATTATTTCTTTCCTCTAGTGTTCATGGTGCTGGTGAGGGGCCTTAACGTGTTGGCACCGATATGACCGGGCGGTGGAGCTGAAGATTTATGTCCTTCATTCCTCTTCCTATTTCCCGAAAGGAGGACGGTGGACCGGTAACTTCGGCGCAGTTTACCGGGTTCACGTTCAGGTAGGTATTGGGTCTCCTCCTTCTCCTCCTCCTCCATGTAGTGTAGTGTTGGGATTTTTTTTTTTTTTACACCATGTCCCTGGGCAAAGTAGATAATAATTCTCTCATAATCCTGATGTGTCGTAAAAGGCGGCTATCCTGTAAGGGAGGAACCCCTCACTCTCCTGCTTTTTGTATTTCCCCGCCAGCTGAGTGTTATTAAGTATGTAAGTAATCTTGTACAGGGTTACGCCTTAGAGCACGGGAATGGGCAGATTGTACTTAGGGCATAGGCATACTCACGAAACATGTCCAGATATTAAAAACCATTCTGTTGAAACCCCCTCCTCAAATTTTGGAATGATGGTTTGGGGTTTGGGTGTTATTAATAGTTGTTGCTGTAGCTCCAGGTTCATCTGAAAATGGACCCAGTGGACTGCAGGCTGAAGTTGCCCCACTCCTGCAGTCCACATTCTCCTTTTCGAGGGTAGGAAGGAAGTTGAGGGAGCAGCCCTGTAATATTGGTGCCACCACATGAAGGCGATCCTCTCCAGCAACGGGTTGGGATGTTGGTGTGATTATAGTGGTATTATTATTATTATTGTTATTATTATTATTATTATTATTATTATTATTATTATTACTATAAATACTATTCTACTGATGCATGAGTACAAGTTTTAATTCAGTTGCCTATTTTTCCGTCGCCTAGGATGCAGTGTGATTATCTCTGTTATTATTTAATACCTGTTCTTTCAGATTGTGGGCGGGGTTCAAGATGGAGAAGATGGAGCCCTTCAGAAAGCATAAGCAACCCGGCGTCCAAGAGGCGGGCCCTTGAAGAAGCATAGGTAAACACACGCCTCTCTTGTTGACTGCAGGTGATGATGGGTAGCAGGGGGAGGAGAGAGGGGGGAGGAAGGTGATGAGAGACGAGGGGGAGGAGAATAAGGGAAGATGGATGGAGGAAGAGGGCTTGTGTGGAGGAAATGAATGAAGAATGTATGGGAATGAGACAGAAATGAGAATGAGTGAGTGTAAGATTTTTAGAGAAAAGATGATGAGAAAAGAATAAGTGGTGAGATTAAAGGAAAAATAGAAATAGATGAAGAGGCGGGAGAGAGTGTATGGAAAAAATTATTGATGAAAGTGGGAATGAGAATAATTGAATCAGGACAATGTGTGTGTGTGTGTGTGTGTGTGTGTGTGTGTGTGTGTGTGTGTGTGTGTGTGTGTGTGTGTGATAGACAGACAGACAGACGGATGGAGAAAGAGTATGTGGAGGAAATAAATGAAGAATGTGATTAAAGAAGTGATATGATGATGAGAGAAGAATAAGGGGATGAGAAAATGGGAAGAAAGACAGGGAGGAAACGAATGTGAGGAGAAAATTTCGAGGACTTTTATAATGTAAGCCTGAGAATTGAATAACGAGGTGAAAATGAATGGGAAAATGAATGAGAAGAGAACAGGTGTTGACAGAAGATGAGAAGAATGAGGAAAGATGGATTTAGAGAATATGTGAAAATAAATGAACGATGAAAGTCTGGCAGTGGGAAGGATATGTGAGAATAGTAGGTGAGCGAGTCAGGAGAGAAAAAGCCAATGAGATGAAGAGAAAAAAATAAATGGATAAGATAAGAGGGGGACGACGGTGTGTAAAACTGAATTAGGAAAGAGGTAAGAGACTGAACGATTGAGGGAGTTTGGAGAGATGATGATGACTGAAGAACAGGATGATGATAGGGAAGATAGATATGGAGAAAACGATAGAGAGAGAGATAATAAACGGGGAAAATTGATGGTGGAAGCCTGGCAAAGAAAGTTGTCAGTGAAAGAGAGACTGGGATGAGGGAAAAGGTGGTGAGATGAGAACAAGGAGCTGTGAAAAAGAGCAGAGGGATGGAAGAAGAAAAGGGATAGAATGGGTGGGAAAATTTTGAGTCATGAAAGTGAAAGTACGAGGATGAAAATGAGGGGACAGGAAAAAGAAATAAAATTAACTGGAAGGAGATAGAAGTGCGGGAAAGATAATAAGAAGGAAGACATTGAGTGAAGGGTGATGAAATAAGTGGAGGGAGAGAGAGAGAGAAACTTCCTCTCCTAATTTACCTGTGCCTCACTTTTCTCACCTTACTCCTGACTCATCCCTTCTTTAAGCTTGCCCAGCCTCACGTATTACCCCACCCTCCTGCCTCACCCCTCTCCTGCCCAACCTTCACCTCTCCACACCAGCTTCACCCTTACCTCACACCACCCCTGCCTGACTCTTACCTCACCCCTTTCCTGCCCTACCCTTGCCTCCTCCTTACTTCACTTCTTCCCAGCCTTGCTTTTGCCTCGCTCGTACCTCACCCAGCCTTTGCCTCTCCCTACTTTACCCCTTCCCTCACTCTACCCCTGCCGTTACCTCACCATCCTTTTGTTCCTCCTTGCCTGAACCCTTCCCTGCCACACCCATGCCTCACTGTTACCTCACCCAACCCAGCCTCCACCTTACATCAGCCTTTCCTTGCTTTTCCCTTACTTCACCCTACCCTTGACTTAATTTCACCTTAACATCACCCCATCTCTGCCTTACCCAGACCGTTAGCTCACCTCACCCCTGCTACCCCCTTAACTCATCCCTTCCCTGACTTAATACCCTTTCCTCACCCCATCCCTACTTCCTACTTACCTCACCTTTTCCTCCCACTTACATCATCCTCCCCTAGCCTCATTCTTGCTTCACCCAAACCTCACCCCTCCCCTGTTGATGTGCGGATCCTATGTCCCAAACCAGGCGTTACTAGGTGTGCCCACAACGCAGACATTGTGCTACACATGTTCCCCCCAACACCTAGACGACGTTAGTTGCACTCCGGTGTCCATATCACAGCCCCTGGGATTCTTTGGGTCACGTGTGAGGTTAAGCTAGGTTTCATTAGGTTAATTTAGTTTTGGTTGTGTTTAGTTAGATTTGGTTTGTTGGTCGTCGCCGAATTTTCCCCCTTGACTTTTGTTCTGTTAAGTCTTAGGGAAATTCTGGGACCCAGGCCTGCACGGTGCTGCTTCCAAGGACCGCAGATAAGATACTGTGTTGATAAATACCGGTTTGCTTAAGCATATACTGTAACGTCTATTTTCGAACTTCAAATTAACGTAAGAAAATTAGTCTGAAATTTATAACAGCCAGCCATTGCAGTTGGACAGTTTTCTTTGATGGACTACCAGTGTTAAGATACATTTTCTGTAGGGTATTCTGGTAAAACTTCGCATCTTGCTTGCGCCGTGCCTTCCATACATTCAGTAGTACTTGTTTTCTCCCATTTTTCACAATTTCCTTTATGCCTCTCCCCATTGTGTTCGTTCCGTATCGTTTATACTTCACATTTCTGATTAACCATATCAGGCAGAGGACGTATTATAATATATGCTACTACCATCTCTGCAACGACGTCTCTGCCTCGATTGTCGCTACGGATTCCAGACTGTTCTGCAGTCACCTACCCTCTTGGCAAAGACCCCGACGTTTCACTTATCGTCCTATTCCCAAACTGTAGATTCCAGACTGTACTGCTGTTAGCTACCACATCAGCAAAGACTTTCTTGTCTCACGTACCGTCAAACTCCAAAACAGTTGACTTCAAGGCGGATTCCAGATGTACTGCTATTAGCTACCCCTCGGCAACGACCTCCCTGCTTCACCTGACGTCCTACTCAGACAACGTCACGGAGACAGTATTAACACTCAGGTATTAACGATCTGAAGCACCCAGGACTCACTCTTGCCTTCATAAAATCGTATGGCATCAGACTAGAGTCTTTCCTGCCAGTGAGAGGTTTAATCAAGCAGCCCAATTACCTGAACCTATAATGGCGAGTGAAACCTTCTTATTAGAACTGCCTTTTAAGTATCAGCTCAGTCCTTACCCAGCCTCCTCCCCAGGGCATGTGGATAATTGCATCTTCCTCGTGGCACAGAATAATACTTTTAGCCCTGTAATGGCTGAAACATCCACTCACTTGATGTAGTGCTGCCTATTTCTTCCTTAGCCTTTATTATTATTTTTCTGTGCCTGCCCTCCTCTCTTCTTATTTCTCCCGTCTCTCCTGTCACTTCTTATTGCTTTTCTTTCCTTTACAGGTGACTTTACATTGAGTGACAAGCCAAATGGTTTCCTGTAAGCCAAGAAACCATTTACAACGCTGGGTGGGAACAATATAACCAAACCATACGTGCTCCCTACGTGTCAGCAAGTGGGTTGGTGGAGGGTTAGTGCCCCTCCCCATAAAACAAATAACTCAAAGTCAAATGGCCACCCTTTGTGGGATTATGGCGTCTGGCAATAGATAGATAGAATGGCGGAAACGTGCTAAAATAATACTGCAGGCGGCTTGTCGCTCACTCACACCGGTGATGCTCGTCGTTTGTTAGTCTGGTAAATTCTTGTGGTGTATTTAGGTGTATCTTGTATATCAAGTCCATAACCAACTGAAATGTGACACTGATTAATGCAGATGTGAATTGTAGCAACCTTGGCCTATCATTCCACACTTCACTGCCTAATAATGAATAATGGCATGTTAAGTGGAATGAAAATGCAGCATATATTGAAAAAATGGTGTGAAAATTCAGTATGTATAAATAATGAAAAATGAAAATCTATGGCCAGACGCCTCAGTCCCGTAAGGGATGACTGCAAACAAATTGTCCCAATATCTCCGTCCCCTGCCATTTCGCTCCCCCCCGCCAACTTACACCACCCTCTCATGAATAACATATAATTAAATGAAAATGCAGCATGTAATGAAAAATTGTATGATGTAGCATATAGATAAAATGAAAAAATGTATGAAGATGTCGCATGAAAAAATTAAACTATCGGTACAGCATTTAATAAAATGAAAATGCAGCACATAAGTGAAAATACAGCATATAATGTGTGAAAATAGTCATTTATACCACATGTTGAATTTCTTCAGATATTTATTTGTATAATGAGATGGTATACAGTAGATGCAAGTATAATTGAAAATGCAGCAGTGTATCCCAGACCAGAAATTTCTGTGTTCATATTCTGTAATGAAGAAGGCAGATGGAAGTGCGATATTTTTGAAAGTACAGCAGTTTATCAGACACGGCGTTTTCAGACGTTGAGCAGAGGTCCACTCGCAAGCAGGGCTGAAGTTCATTCCCATTTTAGAGCAGGGGTCCACACCCACTCACAAGCAGAACAGGGTCCCTACCTGAGTGAAGCAGGAATCCCCCTCAAGCCCTGGTATGTCCTTGTTTTAACATTCCTTTTGCTAAGTCACAGTTGAAGAATTGTCAGGTTATTAGCTATCTACAGTATGAAGTGTTGTTTCCCCCTATTTGATAGATAATTTGATATATAGATAGATAGATAGATAGATATAGATAAATAGATAGATATATTGTTCAACACATCCATACAGTATGAAGTTTATGTGCTGTTTCCCCCTGTTTGAAAGTTAATTATGGTATATATTTATTCAACACATCCTTACTTTATTGACTATTGTTGTTTTCCCTTAACTTGACGCAGACTCATCCTTGTGGAGCTATTTTCTTGCTAACAGGTATAAAGACAATACTGACTCCACATTCATTCCATAGCACAATTTTCTAGTGATAATCTCTTTTTACACCTCAGCATTCAAGATGGAGAAATGGCAGTTTTAGACCAAGTTAAAATGAAAGTGTATCCTGGTAATTTTTGACAGTTTACCCAGTTTCCTGTGTACAAACACTACTAAATTCAGTTTGCCTCTCCTACCTCCGTTTTACCACTGGCTTCATAAACTCTTGAATGTAACGTAGTGGACTGAGGTGTATATCATCCATCTGTGGGTGATAATATGCACGTCTGTCCACAACCTCTCATTCAAGCATTAATGAATCAAGCAGTGAGTGACAGTGGAGACAAACGGACTTTTGGCACATGACTGTACTTAGTGTATGCAAAGATTCTTTAACATCTCTAACAAGGACTTATTCGTGAACTAATATCCTGCCAGCTGCTGGCACATAATGGAATGGCCATTAATGCCCACTCTGGACCCTCTTTAGATATCTAACTACTGGACAGAGTGAGCTTTGCCGAAACATGGCACAAGTTACAGGTGGAGGCGTAGTTTGGATGGCATCTCAGTACTTGCACTGATTGGTAAATTTGGTATTCTTTATTCATCCATTCATCCATCATCCAATCCTATGTT
This sequence comes from Coenobita brevimanus, assembly GCF_032717465.1. Taxonomy (NCBI): domain Eukaryota; kingdom Metazoa; phylum Arthropoda; class Malacostraca; order Decapoda; family Coenobitidae; genus Coenobita; species Coenobita brevimanus. The sequence goes on along the minus strand of NC_137060.1, from coordinate 26,034,284 downwards.
GCCCCATGAGGAGCGGAGGAGTCTGAGGTTAGGCAAGTTGGTCCTGACATTTAAGATGAGGTATTTTTTATTACTCAAAAATACACAGAATGGCATGATATGGGGATACCCTGAAGTCAGAGCTACTGTCATGATTGAAATTGTTGGCACTTAATGCTGGTTTTAGCACTGTAAAGTAACAAAATTTTATCGGAGATAATGGTACGCACATGAGAGGTATGGATGTTCTTGGGAAATTGTGGTGAAATAAGAAATATGGTGCTGGTAGGGAATAGCTGGCAAACTTTTGCTTATGATAGTTCATTATGTCCTAATGAGTAGTCCCTTTTTGTCATAAAGTCCACAGTAACTCGCAGAAAAATGTGTCAATTAATGGTCAGTTGTTGATTTTCTGGAATTTTTTTCAGACATAACAAGGGCTTTCTGTACCAGATTAAATATGAAGAAATGTCATATCTGTCCATGGAACTCCAGGGGAATATTTAACTCAAAGTACTTTTTTTTTTTTTACAGTTTGAAAAGGTCAGACATTTGAAAATACCATATTTCCTTGCTGTTTCCATCAAGATGATGTGAAGAAGGAAGTTTTGAAAAATTAATGACATACAGTGTACATTAACAAGTATTTGCTGTGCTGGAATGGTACGGTATCTGTAGCCATGTCTTACTTCCAGAAGTCACCGTGTCACCGTGTCCACTACTGTAGTCACCATGTTCTCTGCTGTCAGGCTGCCTTGTCTCCAGATGATCATCAGTGCCTGTTGTAAATCAGTCACCTGTGTAAAGGTAGGTTTTTTATAACCATTCAATAGTTTTCAGATACCAGGTAAAGGCACTTCTGTTTTTTAGGGATGTGTGAAAATATTAGCTTTATCCACACACAGTATAATAAAAAACTGTGGCTTAGTGGATGGCAACAGAATAACCAGATAAATGCCAAGTGGTCCAGTTGATTAAAGTGTTCCATCTGAATGAGGTCAGTAAGGGTTAACATCCTAGGGGGTAATTGTAGTTTATTGTTTACACATTGCCATTTGGGTGAGCACCTTGATATGGGTCTGTTGTTTTGAAAGAGTAGTAATTTAGCTTCTGAGCTGATCCTCAGTAGTCTTCAGTCTTTAGTATGGTTGTAAGAGGTGGCAGGCATAAAGATAGGAGTTCATTTGATAGCAGTGCAGCCCACCCCTGCCATTAAACTACTGTACAGTACTTGAAATAAGCTGGATATCCATAATATACATCACATACAGTATATTTGGTCTCTGCTGCAGAGGGTCTAGGGCAAGGATGACCAGCCTCATTTACTTCTGAATGTCATTGTGATCAGTAAACCTCAACTGTCCCTCAGATATAAGCCCATACTGGCCCCATCCTGCTAGATCACTAGGCGTCAGCTATATATACTCAGTTAATTTTATCTAGGCGTAAACTTGCCATCTCTCTTATCTTGAATGTTGGGCTGTTACAGATCATCATCAGTACAGTATGGTGCTAATAATGGAGGTCTGTGGAAAGGTTGTTGAACCCTGCCACTGACCTATGTCAACTATGTTGAAAGGGAACGAAAATTTTTATGGATTTAAAGAGTGAGCTACACAAAATGCTTTTGTTGCTTTAACTTGGACTAGATTTTTGTCCTTTGCAGCTTATATCACAGAGTTCAGTGGCAGAAAAATACAATGCAATGGCTTTGCATCCTATTCATAGCACTTCATGACTATCACCATATTCTGTTGTTAATCCTTGTTAGAATTCAAAAATTCAAGATGGATGGATGGATGACAGTTCTAGGTCGGCATTGAGTAAAAGGAGTGTAGCATTTGTTGATCTTGCCAGAATTCAGAAGTCAAACTTGGTAGAATTTAGGGCTTAGATTAAAAGGAGTATATGACTTTAACCCAGCCATTGAGTTGCGTTTGATCCAAGGATAAGGAATCTTGCGCAAGTCAGTGCCGGTCCCAAGCCCGGATAAATTGGGGAGGGTTGGTGCCAGGAATGGGCATCCGGCCGTAAAAACTTAGAAAGCCCAGACACGTTATGGTACCATATAATTTAGCTTACTGAACGTCAGTTGTTTTCCATGGCTTAATTCATCAAAATGTACCATTGTACTTTTTTTTTTTTTTTCACGTATAGACTGGGTGGCTTGGTAATAGAAGTCTACACGTACACACCCCTACAGTTTGTGTCAATTCGATCTCGATCCACACTACGTGTGGTCGCTGTGGTGGGAAGGGCATATTACCATGGTCTGCTAAGGTAAGGTCTCGAAAGGGATGCCCTGGATTCTAGGATGTTAAACGAGAACCACAACAGCACGTAAGGTGAACGGTGAGCTGTTCCAAATAGAGGACGTTCCGGCCGTCACATGCACTCGGCCCTTGCGTGTGACAATCACGTTGTTGCTTTTTTATTATTTTTTTCCATTGAATAATGTCTTTAGAATTTTGATTTTTGTCCAAAATGTTTATTAGATGCCGTGTGGGTGTTGGATGTACCTGAGAGGACGCTTTCGAGGGAGGCCCTACGCTGGGGTTACAACAAGCAACTTGTCCGAGCCGATGTGTTGTTCATAATCAGGGCACCACCACTTATCTGAATGTCGCACGTGGGACGCTGATACATATTTCAGATCCTCTTAGTCGTCACGTTCTGTTGCATAGTTGGGCAAGAAACCCCAACCACCCGTCATGATTTGTTGGAATTATTTGTGCAGAAATGTTTTTTATTCGAGCTAAAATCTGCAGTTTATTGGCATACCGTAGTTTGTCCAGTAACACACAGTTACTTGGTGACATTTATATGGTGGCATTAAAATTGGTGACATTAAATTGGTGGCTTTAAATTATATGGTTGGTGACACAAAAGTGTTTAGTAAAGGTTGAGAGATGTATGGTGACACAAATATTTGATGTTATTTACAAGTTTGGTAACATAAATATTTGACGTTACTTAGAAGTCTGGTAACAATATTTAGAGGTATGATGGCATCTTAGATACTGAGTTATGTAAGATGTTTGGTAAGAAAAAAAAATTATTGACAAAGTTTGTTCAGTAACACACAGTTACTTGGTGGCATTAAAAATGGTGGCATTAAAATATATGCATGGTGACAAAAGTGCTTAGTAGAGGTTGAGAGATGTTTGGTGACAAATATTTGATGTTATTTAGAAGTTTGATGACAAATATTTGATGTTATTTAGAAGTTTGGTGACAGTATTTAGAGGTATGGTGACATCCTAGATACTAGGTGATGTAAGATGTTTGGTGACATCTGAAGATAATGGTGACATCTGAAGGTAGTGGTGACATGTAGAGGTATGGTGAGATCTTAAAGGTACAGTACTTGATATTTTTATATGTTTGGTGACATCTGAGGAGATACTTGCCAATGTTACGTACATTTGATGTTACTTAGAAGTCTGGTAACAATATTTAGAGGTATGATGACATCTTAGATACTGAGTTATGTAAGATGTTTGGTAAGAAAAAAAAAAAAGCAACTTATTGACAAAGATTGTTCAGTAACACACAGTTACTTGGTGGCATTAAAAATGGTGGCATTAAAATATATGCATGGTGACAAAAGTGCGTATGAGGTTAAGAGATGTTTGGTGACAAATATTTGATGTTATTAATAGCTTGGTGACAGTATAGAGGTATGGTGACATCTTTATTACTGGGTTATGTAAGATGTTTGGTGAGCTAAAAGCTTCCATTTATTGACAAAGTTTGTCCAATAACACACAGTTACTTGGTGGCATTAAAATATATGCATGGTGACAAAAGTGCTTAGTAGAGGTTGAGAAATGTTTGGTGACAAGTATTTGATGTTATTTAGAAGTTTGATGACAAATATTTGATGTTATTTAGAAGTTTGGTGACAGTATTTAGAGGTATGGTGACATCCTAGATACTAGGTGATGTAAGATGTTTGGTGACATCTGAAGATAATGGTGACATCTGAAGGTAGTGGTGACATGTAGAGGTATGGTGAGATCTTAAAGGTACAGTACTTGATATTTTTATATGTTTGGTGACATCTGAGGAGATACTTGCCAATGTTACGTACATTTAGGGGTTTGGTGATATCTAAAGACACCCTGAAGTGAGGAAACAAGGATGAAATTTTACTGTTTCCGTAAGTTGTGTAGTAAAAAATGCACCGTCACTGAATCAATTTCACTAAAAAAAAAAAAAAAAAAAAATTCACTCCACCCTACTGTCAGGAGTCCTTATTAGCACCAGGGCCCAAAGGTCTCTACCAGGCACTGCACATGAAGACTGGGTGAGACAGGACTCACTGAACTGGGAGGGTTTTATCACTGCAAAATTGCTTAATGAATGAGATTAGAACTGAAGGGATTATTTTAATGTAATAATGTATACAGTACAGTAATTCAGACTATTGGTCCTGCCCTGGGAGAGATGCATTCGCTGCTGAAGAGGATGTGGACACCCAGAATCGTCTGCTTCCAACTCTGCAGTCTGCTCTGCTCCATCCTGAAGCCTGGCAGCTAATGACAAAATCAGTTAAGCCTTGTTAACGTTTTATTACATGTAGCAAGCAGACCGTATTATTTCAGTCTTAATTAGTACGGTTACCAAGCACTGTCAGTTGGGTTGCTGCCTACAAATTTTATTATAATACGAGTATTGTTTGTTCCTACTTGCATTAAAAAAAAAAAAAATGGCAACTGTTGTCTGTATTCACTGTTTGTTCATACATCATACAGAATAACTAACCTAAAGTATATTGAGTACTGATTGACTTTAGATACTTAATACTGATTGAATTTAGATACTTGGTAACCCTCAAAGAACTGGAGCAGCTACACACACTCACTCTTACACAGCCCCACACATTCACACTTGCATAGTCACATTTTGAAGTCACACAGTCACACTTAGTCACACACACACACACACACACACACACTATATATATATATATATATATATATATATATATATATATATATATATATATATATATATATATATATATATATATATATGGACCTCGTTTTCCACTCCAGAGCAGGGTGAGGAGCATACACACACATGTATACGCTAATTCAAACTAGTGTCAGATTATTGAGTTTAACATTTATTCCAGCTTTAGTTATTACACACACACACACACACACACACACACACACGTTAATAAGCATGATTTTGACTAAGGCAATGGATACCTATGATAAACCTACCCTTGAGATACGTATGCTAAGATAGGACGGGACTGGTAATAGCATTTAAATTCTCATTATGTTGAGTCTTGACCTACATTTCCTATGTAGCGTTATATTTATCACAGTTTAGTTATATAACGTGCATTTTAGTGGCAGGTGGGCTGTACAGTATTTTGATGTATATTTTTCCAGTTTGAGTACGATTATGCTTAAAAAAAAGTTAATACTGGGGCACGATGTCGTGGCCTAACAGATTTTCCAGTAACTTGTGGTTTTCATATATTCAGGACTAGTCACCAGAATCGGTATTGCGGTTCTAATTCATATATTCAGGACTATATTCACCTGAATCGATATATTAAAAGTGTATTTATAGTAATCATAGTGATTTGGAAGGCCTATTGAATGTTTTGAAGTTTTTTACAACAATATACTGTACGAAGTTCCCTGCCCGTCGTCGGGATGGACGCCATAATTTGCTAAGTAGGACGGGACAAGTTTGGCTCCTGAATTTTTATTTTTTCCTGTTGTTCATTTTGTTGTTGTGATTCGTCATTACACATAAATTAGTGATTGATTTTAGATCATTATAATACCACTTTTATTAGAGGAGAAGGACAAAATCGAGGAGTTCGCCAAATGACAATGCTAGTAAGTTTGGCTCCTGAAGGTTTGGTATTTTGCCTTTTGTTCTGATAGGTCATTGCACACTAAGTAGTGAATCGGAGGAACCTGATAACTCTGGCAGCAATACCCGTCATGGAAGAGACAGCGTTGGGATCCGAGGTTAACCTATTTTATTCGTCTGAGAATGAGTTAGAAGCCTCATATGGGCGTGACAACTGTAATATTCCCTGCCAGCTAACGCCAGATGATTTTGTTCTACGCGAATTTAGGAGCCTGAGCGTATCTGTAATTTAACGTTAACCCCTTCAGTTGTATAGTAACTTCGTTTTTAATTTATTGCTTCATACTCCAGACGACTTTATCCTGCTTAGAGTGAAATTTCAGCTGGAGGGGTTAAATATTGCCTTCAGTAGTCCCCTCTTTCCTAGGGTACTGTCTTCAACTTTAAAGTTAAAACTCGGGAGATTCAACAGATCTTTAATAATGCATTTCAGTTTGAGGCTTCTTCATTTACATTGGGGTGTGATTTGGTTTGATTTAATGTGAAGTGTGGTGTGGGGGGGTTTGGTGCGCTGTGATGTAATTCAGTGGTTTGGGGGGTGATTTAATTTGGTTTGGTGTGGTGTATGACTTGGTTTGGTGTGTTGTGATTTGATGGGGGATCGTTTGGTTTGGTGTGGTTTGTGATTAAATACAGTGGCGTATAGTGTGATACAGTATAGCGTGCTGTGGTGTGATGTATTGTGTAGTGTGCTGTGGTGTAGTTTGGGATTTGATGCAGTGGTGTGTAGTGTGGTGTGTAATGTAGCATAGTGTGAAGTGGATTGTTCAGTCTGTGATTTATGTATCCTCTAGGCTTGTAAGGTTGAGTCAGGCTACCGAAGCCAGGGATGGTGGATAGTTGTGTGGGCCGTTTTGGTTTTGCCGTCTCCTTTTTCAACTCTTCCTCATCCCATCAGTGAAAAAAAAAAGAAAAAAAAAACGCTGATAATGATGGCTGAATGGTGGATGATGATTATGATATATGTTTGTAAAGCACTTTAATCCATTTTTATTATTATTATTATTATTATTATTATTATTTGAGTGGTAAGTGGAGACGCTCACCATCCATTCACTCACTGTAATGCTGCTCTCAGGCGACTGCCCTGTCCTTTCTTCCTTTTCTCTCCTTCCTTTCTCTTTTGTATTTCCTTCATTCTTCCCGCTTCTGTCTATGAGTGACTCTACACTGTGACAAGCCAAATGGTTTCCTGTACACCAGGCAGCTAGTTATTACCCTGGGTGGTAACCTTATAACCAAATTATGGCACCTGGTGGTTAAGTGGGTAATTATAAAGCGCTCCAACCGGATTGAGCCTGTGTAGGTTTATATCCAAGGAATGGTTGGGGTTTTTGCTCAAGTAATTCCACTCAGGGATGTGTGAGGCTGGTCACTCTTAACTTTAAATGTCAAGACCAACTTGCCCATCCCCGGGCTCTTACGCTCCTCATGGGGCAACACAGGATTCGATGATGATGATGATGATTATTATTATTATTATTATTATTATATTACCACTACTGCTACTGCCACCACCACAAATGCTACTTCAAATCAGCAACGTATTTTTCACTATTCTTGTCTTCACCAGACACTTTTACTCAGTTTAGGTCTCCCGCAGGTGAAGAAAAGTGTCTGGAGGTAGCAAGAATAAGGACTGGAGGAGTTTGTGACACGTTGTTTTAGGACATTCTTTCTTCCCCAGACGATTGTATTCACCCCTGGAAGCGCCTGTTGTAGTGAGGGGTTTAGTGAAGGCTGTATCTAACCCCTACTCCCCCCGTTCCAAAATCTCTCCCAAGCCGAATAAAATCGTTGTGTGGTACTGTGAAATAAAAAGTCACCGTGCTGATTGTGTGTGTGTGTGTGTGTGTGTGTGTGTGTGTGTGTGTGTGTTCTTACCTAATTGTGTCTTTACAGGAATGAGTCAAGCTGGTACAGCCCCGTGTATTAAATCGCTTATCATATCCTTAAATTTATGAATTTTGGCACACAGTATTTCATTCGGTAGTGCATTCCACTGATCAATTGCCCTGTTTGGGAAACTGAATGTCCTTACATCTTTATCACCTCTCTTTTTATGCAGTTTTTAGTAGTGTCCTCTTGCAGAAGCTTCCCTATATCATAATCATGTCTCCTCTTTTCTTTCTATCCTGTAGTGTTGGCAGATTCAGTTCTTGTCTTTCTTCGTGGCTTAGACCCCTTAAGTTTGGTATCCATCTTGTAGCGGCCCTTTGAACTTTTTCAATATCTACGGTACGTGTTTCTTCAGGATTCCAGAGTACTGATGCTTACTCCAGGGTTGGTCTGATGAATGATGTTATTTTTCTGAGCATATCTTTATTTATGTATGTGAATGCTGTTCTAATATTAGCAAGCAGTGTACAATATACATGTTACGTACCTTCTCACGGATGCGGTCAGCCGGAGATAGTTTGTTATTGATAATCACTCCTAGGCCCTTTTCTCTTTCTGATATGTGTAGGGTTTTACTTCCAGACTCATAATCCCAGTCTGGTCTTTTTCCACTTTTACCAAACTTAATTACATGACACTTGTCCACATTGAATTCCACTTGCCAGTTATTACACCATTCATGAAATTCATTTAATTCTCCTCCTTGTAGCTCTCAACAAGAGTCTGTGTTAGTAATTCTCCTTTGTATTTTTGCATCATCAACAAACATATTTTGATAGCTTTCATATCCAGTGTTACTATCTATGTTGTACACTAAAAACACAATTGGTGCCAGCACTGAGCCCTGTGGAACTCTGCTAGTCACTTCCCATCATGATGAGTAATTTCTCCTTAGTACTGTTCTCATTTCCCATTTTCTTAGAAAATCTTGCATCCAACAGTACAGGTTGTCTTGGATGCCTCCTTGTTGGTACAGTTTCCATAAAAATCTTTGGTGCGGTACTGTCAAATGCTTTCTTGAAATCTCGATAGATACTGTCCACCCATCCTTCTCTTTTCTGTAATGTTTTGCAACTCTGTCATAGTAGATTAGTAACATTATTTTCCCTTTCTAAAGCCAGACTTCCCCTCTGTTATCATATTGTGCTTTAGATGGTTTACCCAAACATTTCTTACCAGCTTTTCTAGTATCGTACAACGCGGGTGAGTGATACTGGTCGGTAGTTGAGTGGATTCTATTTCCCTTTCTTGAATAGGGGGACAATGTTTGCTTTCTTCCAAGTATCAGGTAGTTTACCTTGACAAGAGGATTCCATGAATATTAAATATATTGGTCTGCTTAACTTTCGCACATTCATGTAGCACCCAAAATGAAATTTCGTCCGGACCATTTGCTTATCCTTTGTCTAATTTACTTAACTCCTCCTGCACTTCTTTTTATGATATTTGTATATCTGGTATTATGTGTGGGCATGCATATTCCATATCATCTCTTAGAATTATTTTCTTCTGTAAAAACTGATTGGAAATTTTTATTTAGTGTTTCACAAATATCTTTCTTGTGTATAGATGATCCCCTCGTCCGTAATGGAGTGCATTTTATCTTTAACTTTGGTTTTGCTTTGGATGTAACTGTAAAATAGTTTCGGTTGATGTGTGTGTGTAAGAGAAGGTTTATTTGTGTGCGAGGAGTATTTGAGTGTATGTGAATGTTAAAAGGTATATGTTTATGCTTGTGAGGTGAATGTTTGATTGTAGGAGGTAATGGGGTGGTAGGGTTGGTATGGTATGGTGTAATGAATGGTGCTGTAACCCCCCACCCCCACTCTCCGGCCTGATTGCAACAGATTCCTCCCTAGTTTCCCAAAAGGCCAAAATCTTCTTTGGTCCTTTCAGAATTGCCTAATGCAACTTTACCAACCGCTAAACATTTATTAAAAATCGCTAGAATATTGCGAGGCACACTAGGAAGGGGCTTGAAAAGACGTTATACAGGTAATCACCAGAGAAAATTCTTTTATCACTAGAACAGTACTAAAGCTGTGTATGATAAAACTGAAATTAGCACCAAATTTCCCATAAATAGATGGTAAAAGTTATCGTTCGGGGTACTATCTTCTTTGTTGTGCAAGTACTCTTTTATACCTTTACAACAATAAGTATTTCAGTCAATCGGTGGCAATGGCTAGATGTAGCCACACACACACATTATATATATATATATATATATATATATATATATATATATATATATATATATATATATATATATATATATATATCAGCAGCATCATTAGCATTGTCAGCAGCAGAATCTTCACCAGTCACCAACCATTCTTTCTAGTATTATATGATAATTAGCATTTTTATTTTTCGGAGTTGTACCTCCAGTCCCATGACAATTATTGCTTGACACGATTTTTGCCCAACGAAGGTCAGATCACTTTTTTTTCTTTTACTAACTGCATAGATCTGCGTCCTTTTGCAGTTTATTTTAGTTACCCAGTGGTAGAGTGCTAAGGTTTCTATATCACTCCTTCATGACTGGCATCATATTTTAGTGGTAATCTGTTGCTAAAATGGCGTACTAAGCTGAGGGATGTCATTATTTAGCCAAGTTAAAGTGAAAAGAGTAAAGGGGTTAATGAAGGATGTATACAGTAAATACGTTTGAAAAAACTTTATGGAGCTGAATCAAGTCGTCAGGAGACAGCAAGAATATACAATAATGCCATGGGATTTAAGGTGGCAGGAGTTAATTCAACCTTCGGTACTTTCTTGCATTAAAATGTCGAAATAAAGTATTCGGTAACACAGTATCAGCCCCTCTCCCCCTCTTTATACTCAGGATTCGGTCGAGTTGAATCAACCCCCTCCCCCCATCTCATTTTGAGATGTTTTGCAAGTTTGAGAACTCCCAGTAGTATTTTATACTATCCCTTCGCATATCCCAGCTCGGGAATTAATTGAAAACATAATTAATTTCTGGAGATACTAAATCAAAGGATGACTATCAAAAGAAGCTAGTGTACGATAATAGTTAATGAATAGGAACTTTTTGCTGTTATTTTGCTTATTCATGACTACATTTAAAGAGAATAATTTAAAGTTTGTATTCATAGAGATCTGAATGTCTTGCAAGGCCAGTTTTGCAATTTTGAGAATATATCCATCCATCAATCAGTCAATTTTTGTACTATAATTGATGCGGAAGTACGAAAGCCCGTATGGCTGTAGGACGCCACGTTTGTTGCTTCGTTGTTGGAAGGTGTCACCTCGAGCTTGGTAATTTTGACCGTATTTCGTTGTTTCCAAATTATTTCACGTTTCCCAGGAATTGCTGATTGATTGTAGATAATTTTGATGTCACAGGTAACACTGCTGAAGTAGAATATTTAAAAAATTCTCATATCCCACTTCACAGGTTCAGGGCAGGGAAGGTGAAAGTGGATGTGAGTGGTACGTTTGTTTGTTTCCCCTATATTTTTCTCTGCTTTCAATATCAGTACATTCCCACAAGTTACTGAATAATTTTGAGTAATTTTGGAGTAACAGTTGTGAATGGAGAAAATCTAAATTCCTATTCCTATATCATTTCTTAGCAAGCTCCTGTCAGGTGAAGATAAACACAGGTGTTTTAGTTATGTAGTCTAAATTGTGCATAAATACTTGTGCCTGTTGGTACATGTACATCAGCATTTTGTATTTTTTCCTGGCATAGCTTTGTGTACCTAAATTCTGGTGTTATAGTAATAAGAAAGTAAAGTAATGGTAATTAAGCTCCAGTTTATCAGATAAAATTACTGTATGCTACCCCAGTCCACCCATCTTATTATTTCAGTTTCTACTCGTAATTGATTTAGATGGACCATTGTCAGTATGTTGTTATTACTGATTTGTTAATAGTTGTGTTGGAAGGAAAAGTTGACAGTTGTTGAACTCATCAGAATATGGGAGGGGGATTATGAGTCAAAACTAAAATTTTATCCTGACTCGTTGAATTTCATGCAATCACAGCTTAATCTTCAGGTTGTGAGTATGGCACAGTGCCTCAAGTGAAAACAGTCTTGTTGCAATGATACTCGAGGGAAATTTGGGTTTTTTTTTTTTTTTTTTTTTTTTTTTTTTTTTTTTTAAACGATGCTGGGTGGTAACCATATAACCAAACCATGCATGCTCCCTACGTGTCAACAAGTGGGTTGGTGGAGGGTTAGTGCCCCTCCCCATAAAACAAATAACTCAAAGCCAAATGGCCACCCCTTACGGGATTATGGCATCTGGCAATAGATAGATAGAATCGTGTGGTGTAATTTTCTCTTTATTCTGGTTACCTGCAGGTGATATTGTTCATCCTTTTGGAGTAGATGTAGAAACCCAGCCTTTTGACGGGGATGTTCAGCCAGGGTGCCAATGGAACAACTACTCAGTCTTTAGAAGTACAGTATTAACCCCTGCATTACTATACCCTTTTAATTTAATGGCCCAGATTTTCATCTTTTTCACTTAGCAATGGCAGGAAAAGACATTTCTATGGTTCTGCATCTTTTCCATAGAACTTTTTCATAACTGCATCATATTCTAACGCTAAAAGAACTCAGCATTCAGGACGAAGGGATAGCAACAATATAGGAATCTCTCCTTTGTATGAGTAGTGTTTGATGGAAATTATTTAAAAATGTCACTTATTGAATTGGTTAACAGTTACAGTATGATGAATTTACATTATTATTTTTGAACTGGAGAGTTTACACATAGCATTGGATGCGATCACTTTACCGGTGGTAGTAGTAGTAATTGTTCCCTAGTTAGTCTGGCCAAACAGCCTGAGGAAGGCCAAGGCCGAGACTGGGCTTTCCCACAGAGCTCTCGAGGAGTGTTTGTGTGTTGTTGGCGTAGGTGATTGTGTGCAATGTAGTCTTCCATAATGTGCCTAATAGTATGTGGTTCTGTGTTACATTCTGGACAGGCATCAGCATTGGAGTCATCCAGCCTCTTCTGGTAACGTAAGAGGGCTGGATGATGCCCACATCTCAGCCTGGCCAGGTGGACCCTGTCCTCACGAGGGAGATAGGGTTCAGAAGGGTGGATATCAGGAGGCCGTGCATGCAGCTGTGTATTGTGTTTAAGTGACTGAAAGAGCAGCAAGTGATTTGAGTATGGATATGCTTCTGGAGGCTGGTCTGAGGGGGAAGAGATGACAATACAGTAAGACCTCACTACAACGGACTAATTGGGGCCCAAGCCATTCCGGAGAATGCAAAATTCCGATAAAAGTGACATCCAGACTTCCCCCTGCTAACCCAGACTTTCTCTGATATATCAGACGTTAGTCCAGATCGCACCAACGGTTTTTAAACTTTTTCACAACCATTGCAGTACTGTACTGTGTTATAACTTCACTACATTACTCAAATGGTATATATAATAATACTGTACTGTACACTGATGAACATGTCTTTTTAACTTATTGTGGTGAACATAGCTGAAGTAGTCAGGCAGTCCAGACTGCTTCTGTCTTTATCGGACTTTTTCCAATATATAGGAATTTAGTCTGGTAGCTCCTCGATTCCGTTAAAAGCGAATTCCGGTCTGTTGAAGTCTGTTATATCGAGGTTTTACTGTATTTGTGTATGATATCATGTGCTGGGTGTTGTTTGGATATTCCTCGGTGTGTCTGGATGTGCTGCCATGTAGTGTAGTGGAAGTTATGGGTTTGTGGAGGCTGCAGTGAGAATTTGGGTGCCTCTCATGTCTAGATGACCCTTGATTTTGAGAACTGATTTCTTGATGTAGGTGGTCTGTGGGTTTAGTAGCTGTGCAGCCTGTGATTATTATTATTCTGTATGGTCTGTAAAGTGTTGCAGTGTGTTTTAGTGAGGTTAGGAGCCCAAGCAGGGCTTGCATAATTCATCACTAAACGGATGTGTTGTTTGTATACCATGGTAATGGTTTCTTTGTAGTGTCCAAATGTTGTATGGGCAAGTGACCTCAAGGCATTGAGTTTTAGTGTTAATTTATCTTTAATGTTTGTGATGTGTTGTTTAAATGACATTGATGTATGTTACAATAAGGATTTTAGGTGTGTGTGTGTGTGGTAGGGGAGTGTTGTTTATGATGAGGTGTGGAATGTGTCTGTGTTCTGCCATCTAGTTTGTGAGAAGGGTCACTGTAGATTTGGCTGGGGCTTTTTTTGAGCCTGTTTGTGTGAACCATTCATGTAATGTGTTGAGGTAAGGTTGGAGGATGTGTTCAGCTGTGTTTGCATTTTGATGTGTACAAGTAAGTGTTATTGTTGTCTGCATAGGAAGCTATGTGTATCTGTGGAGTGTTGGTATTTCGTGCATGTATAGGTTAAAGAGTGTAGGGGACGAAACAGATCCTTGAGGTACGCCATTTGTGAAGTTTCTGATGTTTGAAGACTGACCGGCAAATGTTACTAGGGGACAAAACAGATCCTTAGGGTACGCCATTTGTGAAGTTTCTGATGTTCGAAGACTGACCAGCAACTGGTACATGTGCACATCTGCCTGATAAGTAGTTTGCCAGCCATCTTTTTGTGTTATTATGCATGTTTGTGTTGAATATTTGGTTTGTGAGGTTGTTGCAGGGGATGGCATCAAAAGCTTTGCTAATGTCCTGTGTGACTAGGAGTGTTCTGTGTGGTGGCCTAGTTGAATTCATGCCATCAAAAACTTTATGTGTAAGGTCTGTAAGAAGAGTGTTTGTGGAGTGTAGTGTCCTAAAGCCATGTTGTGATGGGGCTGGGGAGGTGTGAGGTGTAACTAGTTCTAGTACCAGTCATTCAGTGACTTTGGAGGGGGTGCAGAGGAGTGTGATGGGGCAGTGTGAGGAAGGTAACGTGGGGTCTTTGTTGGGTTTGGGGATGGTGATGATAATGCCATGCTTCCAGATGTTGGGTATTATGTTGTATAAGTAGCTGTAGTTTGAATTGTTGGTGAGTGCTTGTATGCCTTGTAGTCCAAAGTGTTTAAAGTATATGGTGCATATGTTGCCTGGTCCACAGGCAGATGAGTGCTTAAGGTTGCTAATGATGTACTTTGTCTGCTTGTAAGTGAAAGGTGCAAAGCCTGGGTCTATGGGGGACTGTCTCTTATGTCGGATGATAACATCGGTCATCGTGATGGGGGTTTTTTAGAAGGCTGACATGTGAAAAGTGATTGATGAGAGTGTTTGCTTGTTTGTTTGAAGGTATGGTGTCTGTTGTTGTGACTGTGTAGTGTTGCTGTTGGAGAGTGTGATGCTGTTTAGTGTTTTGTAGAGTTTCCTGGTGTTTGTTTTGTGGTCAAGTGTTTGGAAATAATTATTCCAGTTTAGTGTTTGCTGTTCTATTATTTTATTGTTTATTTGAGTGTTGAGTTCTTATATTTGTTGTACGGTGCCTTGTGTATGGGGTGTTGGGGAGTGTCATAGTGTGTCCCATTGACTGATGAGGCCTTGAATTTCTGGTGTGAAGTTGGGGTTTTGTCTCATTCTGTTGCCTTTAGGGATGTGTCTTTTGTCTGCATTTTGTATAATTGTATTGAAAGTGTGCACATCGGTGTGATGGATGTACCGGTACTGTTTAATGTTTCAAAGTGTTATTCTGTTTCGTATGTGAAGGCCTTCCAGCTGGCTCTCTTATAATTAGCGTATGTGTGTCTGTGGCCAGCCGGGGTGATTCTGGTTTTGGTAGTGATTATGATTAAGAGGTGGTCATAGCCAAGGGTTTTGACCATTCTCCAAGATGATGTAGGGGTGAGGTTTGGGGAGCAAAAGGTTATGTTTGGGGATGATGGGAGGAAGAGGACTTATGGTCTGGGATATGGGTATGTTGATGGAGATTATCCTGTATGAAGAGATTATCTGTTTGGGATTGTAGTACCAGCCCTCTGTCTGTGTCAGGGTTGTTGACATGCCTTGGCATTGAAATCACCACCCAGGACGATGTTGGGTACGTTAGTGATGTGGTGTACTCGTATTTGTGGAGAGTAGTTGTGTGGTACTGTGGGGGACGATTGGGGGGGAATGTATGTGTTGGCAATTGTTATATGTGATTTGGTACCAGTATGTATTTTGATTGTATTTCTGTTGTGGTGTCATGTGGGGGGAGAAGTGACTGTGTGTGCACTGATATCTGAAATGTTGATGGATTTGTTTGCCAGGGTGACGAGTCCACTGTTACCACCATCAGCCCGATCTTGTCTAATGGTGGTGAAATTATGAAATGTAGGAGTTTTTTACATTCTGTGTAATTTTGTTTCTTGTTAGATGGCAGTGTGTTTGTTTTGTTGTTTGGTGAATTGTGTGAGTTCTTGTTTTTTGGTGTTTATGCCATCAGTGTCTAATTGAAGGATGTTTATGTTGTGTGTGTGATGTGTGTTGGGTGCTGCAGCAGGAGGGGGGAGGTGGTGATTTGGGTGGAGGGGAAGGGGTAGGAGAAGGTTGTGATGGAGGTAAGGTTTGGGGTGGAATGGGAGGGGTTGGGGGATTGGATGGTGTGGGAAGGATCGGTGGGTTAGGCTGAGGTGGTGTGGAGGAAGTAGGAGTAGGTTTAGTGAGTGGGGGGAAGGAGCATGGGGAGCAGGTCCAGATGTTTGTGTAATGTTTTCTGGATGCAAGTGTTGTGCAGGTGTAATGGGTCCAGTTCTTGCAGGAATTGCACTGAACTGAACGCTTTGTCTGTCAGCTCAGAGTGATAGGTTTGGAGCATGTTGGACATAGCCCTGTGTTTGTTGGTGGGTCCTGAATTGCTCTCAATATCCCCGGCTCGAAGAAGTCGTTGAGAAGTGACCACCGGGGAGTCATTTCTCGATGTAGAAAAAACTGTGCTGTTGTGTGTGTTGTGTTGAGAGATGTGGTACTTGCCTGGGCGACCGAAGCCTCTCCCAGGTTCTTGGGCCCCGTGAGGGGCCTGGGGGGTTTGTGGTGGTTTGGCCCCCATGCTGCCCTCCTCTTCTGCTTCGACAGTGTCTGGGGGGTGGACCCACAACGAAGATGCCACTGCTCCAGGTCTACTTTACCACTGGTAGAGAGTGGTGTTTCTTGGCATTACGAATTAATGCCTATCAGGACCCGTAAAACACTGCTAGAATATGTATAGGTGACCTGCTTGCCAGTGTCAAGACATGTGAAAGCCAGCCATCTTAATACATACTCTTAGGTCTCCCCAAATATTACATTGTGATTACAAACCACAGACCATGCTAAATTTTTTAAGTGTTTTCACTTTATAGTTGCTCACCTTGTGTAACATTCTTAACACTTTCCATTACTAAACTCATGTCCCAAAGATCACCACATAAAATCGTATCCCAGGTCTCTTGTCTATCTGTCTATATTCTTCCATCCATATTCATAACTCTTACCCTCCCTTTTCCACCCAACATGTCATAACCATCTTAACCAAGTACAGTATAGTAGTGTGCATCTCATTTCTGGTATCACTTATACCAAATTTCACGTAGCACAGGAATCTCAGCTCTGTACTTCACTGACAGAGAATTAAATAATTTGAGGGGAGCGGAGAGAGAGAAAAGGTAATTTTCAGTGAAGATAACTTGTGTACTGCATCCCCCCTCCCTCCAGTCTTCACTTGCAAGTCTGTGCTGTGTACAAGGAAAATGCTGCTTTGAAGTGAAACAGTTTTGAGCTGTATTCCTAATTAGGACTGAAGGGGCACAGTAAAACTCTGACCTCAGAACAACTGTATAATGAATCACAAGCAACTTTTAATAGGACAAAATCTAATCTTGTATTTGTTTTGCAGAGTAAGTGATGATTGGTTGGAAAATCCTCACCCACACCACCACGCCACACCCATGCTGCTTCACCAGTCGTCTAGGAGAGAAATGGGAGACACTGCAGGACATTAGCCCCCACCATCCCTGCACTTAATGTAATGATACCTTCAGGTGATTACAGGTTTTTGTAACCCAGAAAAACCTATTTCTTACTTTAAAACTGTATAATGAATCCATCCATCCATCATCCAATCCTACATTGCCCCATGAAGAGCGTAGGAGCCCGGGGCTAGGCAGTTGGTCCTGACATTTAAGATGCAAGTTGCCTTAAGTGAATATAAAGTATTAATTCATCACAAGCTTATTCAAATAACGTAAGTGATATTAATTCACCAACAACTAAATTATAAAACAGTGTTAAGTGAAAGAACAGATTACCTCCATAAGAGAACCATTGCAATATCAGACTATACTCTTTTCACACCTATAATATCCTTCTCTTCATTTTGAATGGTTAATGCTATGGAAAGGATGTAGAGCCACAGCATTGTCTTTTTCTGCCAATGAGCTACAGAAAATAAATTACAAAAGGAAAAAATCTGGGCAAGGTTAAGGTGAAAAGAATTTAATTCTTGAACTGGTATTGATGAAAGCAGAAACTGATATCCCCGTAACATACAGAATCCAACAGCCTGTAATGTCTATCTGCTGCCATTACCTTTGAACTCACTGAACTCTTGCTCATGGTCTCCAGAGTTTGGAGTTCATCTCACCTTTAGAGTGGCTTTGTATGCTGGATATCATTTATTACTTTCAAGTACTGTACAGTGATCAAAATTATATTCTTTTTCAGCTGTTCATTTAAGAGTACAGTACAGTAAAGGCCGTATTATTAAAACAGAGAATGTAGGTGTGAATATGCCGTGAATTTTTTATAATGATTTCTGAGGTGTGTGATATAGAACATCCCTTACTATTGTACCTTTGCTGACTACATTATGCAGTGTGGGATGCAGGCTATATACAATTGTTTCATAAATGTTATAATGATAGAACAAGTCTAACCATATTGTATCATTGCTGGTTACACAGAAATGTGGTTTTCAGGCCAGTCATTTTAAAAATGCTTACAGGTGTTTTGTACAGTTGGCCTGAGAAGTGATAGTGGAGTATCCAGAAGTTTTCAGTCAGCGATAGTGCACATACTCTCCCTTATATCTCAATGAGGTGAAACTTAATACGTAAAATTGTTACAAAAAACAATAAATAATGGCAGAGTACCTGTATATTTAAAGATTGTGGGAAGCAGTTCGTTAGTTAGGATAACAGGAAATCCTAAATGGAACTAACTGAAATTTCACAACTATCGTTCAGGAACAGTCAGGAATAATTTGTGGAGTTAAAATCTAATATGGTAACACGCGATCATTTTTTAGTTACGTAAGACTGAGCAAATGGGAGCTTCAATAAACACTTAAAATTAGCAATTGTTATTTATAAAATAATTTCCATTCCAATACTAGGGAATAATTTAAAGTTATTTTCGTTTCCAATGTCTCCATGGACAATGACAGAAAGTGGGAAGGTGGCTTAAGCCAGTAAGCTATTTTAAATGTTTCAATCAGCACGCACGAAAGGAGATAACATTTACCCAAAGATGTGCAGTTACTACACTGCCTTTTGCCAGTTTTCCATTAAGAAAAATCTCTGGATTATTTAATATAAGCCAGAGGGCTATCAGTGAAGGAAGTATAAAAAAAGAAACAAAATTTGCCTACAGTCGGAGCTCGTTGGTGAATGCTAACCTCTGTCATAGTCTGATATCCTCAGTGAATAATTGATTAGCAAGAGTAATAAAATGCAGGGGTTCATAAACAAATCATTGAGTTCAAAACTTCCAAATCAACATTTTCTGTTCAGCAGGACATTGCAGTTTATTTAAAAAGATATTAAGATTAAAAGATGGAGTAAAGAGTCTGTGCTTTTGCATTGCAAGAGTTAATGAACTCATGCTTTGGTCTGCTTTATTGCCTAGTGTAAGAAAAAAGGCAGAATCTGTCATACCTCCTTACAAGTAAAATTTTTAAATAATTTTGCATCAATTGGGAATAAAGTTGCTAATTATGATTACTATTGGTGAGAAGAAGACGGAATAAAAGGCAGTATGGTCTTGCTGCTACTGCAGGTAGGGGATCACTACGAAGAATAATTCCATTATTGTGGCATCCTTATTGTTGCTGTATCATCACCATAGGATTTGAAAATAAGGCAATGTATTGTGGTCACAAGAATTTTCCTTAACTGATCTTCAAAGCTAGAACATCTGTATTTGAAATCCTGGCAAACAAATCAGGAACGTGGAGCTATAGGCCTACTACCCATCGCGCACGGAGTAATACATTTCATATTCAAATCGGGAAAGGTAACTAAGTGTTAACTTCTAATATATCACTGCCTCCTGTTATTCATTTTACATCATTCTTAGCATTATATAATATATATTTTATTTGATATGACGTGATGAAGGCATTGAATTGTTTACCTTATATTCACTGGTTTCATTGAACGTATGGCATTGCAGAGTGACTGAAGCCATCTGAAACTCTGCCATCACTTCTTGAGGTGACTGTACTGTACTATAGAAAATAATTACAGCTGCTTCATAAAATGGCCAAAGGTTAATTACAGGTGCTTCATAAATGATCATCAGTATCAGTGGACTTGCTTACACTTCGTGCACTCATGTTAATAATACGATCATTAGTCCTTGTTAAGTAAGAGATGTTACAAAATATTACAGCTTTTTCCATACAGTTGGTGCAGGAAATTTGGGGAATTGAACAGTTGACTGCCCTGTCTTCTCCTCCCTCCTTTCCTTCCTTCCTCTTCTGTCTTTCTTTCCTTCATTCTTTCCTCATCCTTCTGCCTACGGGTGACTGTACCTTCCCTCTTTTTCTCTTTCATTCATGCATTCTCTCCTGGTCCTTCTGCGTATGGGTGACTCCACACTGAGTGACAAACCGAATGGTTTCCTGTACACCAGGAAACCATTTACTATGCTGGGTGGTAACCATATAATCAAATTATGGTGCCTGGTGGTTTAGTGGGTAATTGTGGCACTCCAGTCGGATTGAGCCGGTGGAGGTTATATCCAAGGGGTTGTTGGGGTCATTGCTCACGTAATGCCTCTCGGGGATGAGTGACGCTGGTCACTCTCATCTTACATGTCAGGACCAACGTGCCTAGCCCTGGGCTCCTATGATCCTCATGGGGCAAGGTAGGATTGGATGATGGATGGACATTGGACATTAAAATTAAACTTTTCAAACAATATGAGAAGCTTTATAAGTTTAATAAAACTGTCTGGTAATAGCAGTAGTAAACTAAAACACATACATCAGATTGAGGAAGTTTACAAATTAAATCATTGTACCATTTGAGTGCCATTCTTACATATATACAGTAAAGTCCACCAATTTGTCCAGATTTACAGTGCCAGGTAAATGGAAAAAGTTGACTTAGTACAGTATTGCAGTCACTTCAGCATTGATCCATTTCCATATAATATTTAATCAGTGTTAGCAGCACCTTCTGAAATCCTGGATTATGATCAAGCCTAATGTATTTCCCAGAAATAATGTTAAAAATTTCATAATCATTCAACCTACCATTGGATCGTTATTACTCTCAGCAGTTGTACAGTCACGCATACTAATTTCTGCTCAGGGGTTACCCCTTCCTTCCCCCCTCTACCCTGGACAGAGGGAAGGGGGGAATCGCGAACAAGTCTACCCCGCCTTCTGCCCCCAACTCCCCCACCCTCCACCTCCAGCTGCCAGTTACTGATTAGACGCAAATTTTCTCATGTCCTGTAAACATGACTAAACTGTCGTCGCACATGCTTTCAACGGCCAAGAGTTGGACTATATTTTTAGAATAAATTATTACCGTATTGAACTGCATTCTCAAATTGAAAATATTCACCATCATTGTAATCCAGTGTCGTCAGCTGCACAATTCTGGGCTCCAGTGCTTTCCTTTTCACTTCCCCCAGCTCTCTCTCTCTCTCTCTCTCTCTCTCTCTCTGAATTTACTTTTCCCACTCACTTTCTTTTTAAATTTATATAACTTTCTCTTTGCTTCTCTCCCCCTCTCCCCCTTCTCTCTCGTTCTTTGTCTTAAGTCTTCCCCGCCTCTCACCCCTCCCCTCCCCCCACCTTAGGCCTGATCAGCAGTCAGTTATACCGTCACCGCTCCTTCGTATATCGTGTGCAGGCAACATTTATCACACACACTTAGGTCAGATGTATGGAAAGCTAATTTATATATATATATATATATATATATAAAATTGTATTTCTCATTATGTGCCAAGTTCAAAAAGAGAACACCAGATAAATATTCATAATTTTTATTAGAGTGACCGTTCCACTTCACATAGCTGGGTAGCTGGGCTTATAAACTGCACACACACACACACACACACACACACACACACACACACACACACACACACACACACACACACACACACACACACACACACACACACCGCTCGCTGGTGCAGTGGTAACGTTCTCGCTTGCCAACTGGTGGACGGGAGTTCGCACCTCGCTCAGCTTGCGAAAAGTTTCACTGACGAAGTGGGTGGTTACTGTCCCCCTTGAACAAGGGAACGGGTGTGTGTGTGTGTGAAGGTCACAGCCTTGCCCTTAGATCGGACTATATGAGCTCTCAGCTCCCTTCCGGGAGGGTAAAAAGCTGACGATCACGACCATCAAGTGATCCTGACCGACCCGGTGAATTACACACACACACGACTTAAATTTTGCACTGACAGCGTGGCGACTACAAATATAGTCATTCTAACAACTGGATCTGCTGGCTCCAAACCACCCATGTCCCAGTCAAACTCCTCATTCAATAACCGGTTATTGAATGAGGAGTTTGACTGGGACATGGATGGTTTGGAGCCAGCAGATCCAGTTGTTAGAATGACTATATTTGTAGTCGCCACGCTGTCAGTGCAAAATTTAAGTCGTGTGTGTGTGTAATTCACCGGGTCGGTCAGGATCACTTGATGGTCGTGATCGTCAGCTTTTTACCCTCCTGGAAGGGAGCTGAGAGTTCATATAGTCCGATCTAAGGGCAAGGCTGTGACCTTCACACACCCACACACACCCGTCCCCTTGCTCAAAGGGGACAGTAACCACCCACTTCGTCAGTGAAACTTTTCGCAAGCTGAGCGAGGCTCGAACTCCCGTCTACCAGATGGCGAGCGAGAACGTTACCACTGCGCCAGCGGTGTGTGTGTGTGTGTGTGTGTGTGTGTGTGTGTGTGTGTGCGCGCGCAGTTTATAAGCCCAGCTACCCAGCTATGTGAAGTGGAACGGTCACTCTAATAAAAATCACGAATATTGGTCTGGTGTTCTCTATTTGAACTTGGCACATAATGAGAAATACAATTATATATATAATTATATAAAAATTAGCTTTCCATACATCTGACCTAAGTGTGTGTGATAAATGTTGCCTGCACACGATATACGAAGGAGCGGTGACGGTATAACTGACTGCTGATCAGGCCTAAGGTGGGGGGAGGGGAGGGGTGAGAGGCGGGGAAGACTTAAGACAAAGAACGAGAGAGAAGGGGGAGAGGGGGAGAGAAGCAAAGAGAAAGTTATATAAATTTAAAAAGAAAGTGAGTGGGAAAAGTAAATTCAGAGAGAGAGAGAGAGAGAGAGAGAGCTGGGGGAAGTGAAAAGGAAAGCACTGGAGCCCAGAATTGTGCAGCTGACGACACTGGATTACAATGATGGTGAATATTTTCAATTTGAGAATGCAGTTCAATACGGTAATAATTTATTCTAAAAATATAGTCCAACTCTTGGCCGTTGAAAGCATGTGCGACGACAGTTTAGTCATGTTTACAGGACATGAGAAAATTTGCGTCTAATCAGTAACTGGCAGCTGGAGGTGGAGGGTGGGGGAGTTGGGGGCAGAAGGCGGGGTAGACTTGTTCGCGATTCCCCCCTTCCCTCTGTCCAGGGTAGAGGGGGGAAGGAAGGGGTAACCCCTGAGCAGAAATTAGTACGCGTGACGGTACATTGGAAAGCAGGAATTTGCTTCAGGCATCCCAGTACAATACAAGCCTGCTAATCTGTTACGTGCAAGACGTATCCTAAGCCAGTCATTTAATAATAATTATACTGTATATGGTTATTAAAATATATCCATCATCTCTCAGCCCTAGTGTTAAGAGATATGAGATCCCAGGCTTGTATTGAATTGGGAAGTTTGAAGAGAATTTCTTTTGTTGACTGGACACATCCCTGATTTATGAGTACCCACTACTACATCTCTGTGAATGACTTGCATTTATATACTGGAATCATTCAAGTTTATCATGAGGATATGAGTGTTGGTTCGACTTCGTCCTGACGATATGAGGGTCCAGGTCAAGTCAGAACACATATCCCCACATATTCTAGAAGAGTAAGTTTCATCAGTTATCACAGATGTATGTTACTTTCTTGCAGTGAATTTTTCAAATGAATTATTCCCACATACTGAAATTGTTTATTGTGAGGATACAACTGTTGGCCCAATGTGGACCTGAAGATTAGCCCCTAATGCGCAGCCAATGGACACCCCCCCCCCCGGTGGCGGGGGTTGATCGCGGTCTGAGTACCTGTAGGAAAATATTAGCCAAAAATCAGAGATTAACCCTAGAACATTATACTTGGTATGGCAGATAGTACTTACATTCAGCTTTCTCCAGAGACAGGTGTTGAGCCTTCGTGGACTACCCAAGGACTTGTGGAGACTTGCAAAGTTGGGTAACAAAATCTTCACTTTCACACCTCCAGCAACCCGGTTTCCCCTCTACCATAGCCTCATTCTGTCACAGTAAACTTTATACTACAACGTACAGGTAGTTTGGAATCCGTATTTGTACAATAAGCACTGAAAATAAGGCTAAAATCAACGAAGCGTACGGCCGACATGCAGCGCGGCGGCAGTCTTCCCGTCACTCAACAAACATTTCCATTTTCACAGCTAAAAACACATATACTACATTATTTTCAATCATATTACTTCCTAAAAGATCACCGCAACGCGCTTTTTATTTTGCCTTACGCCTGTCACTTTATTCTCATTCCTGTCAGCTGCTCGCACTGACTCGGAAGAGCTAGAACTCACCATAATGTCACTTTGAAAGCCTGCGGTAAACTGACGCTAAACAGGGGCAAACCCTGTGAAAAAAAGCTAGTGTGAGAACTGGGGAAACAAGCGTTTCCTATTAACATAAACTGCTTGTGAGAGGAGACACTTTATTCTCGTTCCTGTCGGCTGCTCGCACTGATTCGGAAGAGCTAGAACTCACCATAATGTCACTTTGAAAGCCTGCGGTAAACTGATGCTAAACAGGGGCAAACCGTGTGAAAAAAAGCTAGTGTGACAACTGGGGAAACAAGCGTTTCCTATTAACATAAACTGCTTGTGAGAGGAGAGCGCAGATTTACAGTTCTGAGCAGTCAGAGCGCTGCCATGTATCACAGCCAGGCTGGCCGGGCCGTGGTGGGGGGGGAGGGGGGAAAAAACGCGATACTTGGCAACAACGGAGGTCAGTAGTACAAAGGTAAAGTATGCTAATTGTAGCTAAAGGGTGGTGGTACTGATAGACAATACCAGCTGGAACATCCTTGCCCACGTTTATTCAAAATTAACTCGAATCGCAAACGCGACGATCCGCCGTTATGCCCTTTTCGGCGAGCGTCGCAAACGCGACGCCCCGCGTTTTAGGAGTTAGAGGGTATGTTAAGCCAGAACTGCTGTATCCTCACAGTAATGGTTTCAGTATATAAGAATGATTGTGATTCACATGAACATTTCACAGCAAGAAAGTAACATACTGTATGTCTGTGCAAACTGATGAAAGTTACTCCTCTACCATTACTGTTCTAGAGAATCTTTCATGCCAGCTATATAAGATACCGATTCTATATAATGATGACTGCCATTATATATATATATATATATATATGTATATATGTGTATAGACCTCTATGCTGTTGTCTCAGAAACCTTAATGCTGTAAGTTCTTAAGTGATTTGGCTATACATTGTTAAGCATTTCTCTTGGTGTAAAAAAAACATGCTGAGAAACTCCATAGATTTATTGTGTTCCATACTTCAAAGAGTCTCCAGGGACAAATGTTGTCCATTTGCAGAAAACTAAGTTTTAAAAAACTAAGAATTTAAGTTGGGAAAACCTAAGTAGTTCTGTTCAATCTTTCAGATGGGCCAAAAGTATCAGAACATATTGGCAAGTGGAAGACCAGCATCCACCCCTTTTTGTACAGCTTCTGTCTCCTTAGTCACACAGGCAACATCCTTTTGATCCACAGCTCCAGCCCATCCATCGTTGATCTGCAGCATCAGTTCATCTGGCCTTACAAATTACAACACCAGTCCATCCATCCTCTTCATCTGCAGCACCAATCCATCCAGCCCAGGGTAGTGGTTTGACAGTCCACCAGCATCCATCCACTCTGCTGTCCAAATCCCATGTGGTGAACTGGTGGGTATGTGACATCCTCTTCACACACAGCCCCATAGCAGAGTCTTCATAGGTCAGAAGCCCATCTGCAATGAAAAGGCTGATATTAGTGTTATAATCATTACATAGGATGCTAAAATTATAGAACCATTAGGGTCATGCTAAGGATGTACTGTATTATTTCAACACCAAATGGAACTTGAGGGCAACATTAGTATGGCAGCAACATGCACAAAACCATCACATGGCAAGTACACACTATCTACCCACCACCCCTACCACAACATAAGTGGTGTTGGATAGGTGTGGAACTGCCAACGCTGGTGATGTTACACTAGTGTCACTATTGTTTTTATAGACAGTCAGAACCAGTAGGGGAAAGTACTGTATGTAAAGGCATTTAATATGTTATACTGTTCTGCTATCCACAACACATGAGAAAGGCACAAAAATGCTAGAAGACCTACAATGTACTGTTTATATACTTACGTCCTATATTGTTACACATTAGTATAGTGAACAGCATCTGTTGAATGATTTCATTTCTCATACATTTTTGCTCTCACCTCCATCACCTTTCTATGTTCCTGTCTCGGTCTCCACCAAACGCCTCTCATACCCTCTTCTCCCCCACTCCCACGTATTGTTATCCAGCATAAACCAATGAAATGACCCATCAGGTATTCATCATATTATCATACACCTCTGTATTAAGCACCAACAAATCAGTAACATACAATACTTCGGTAAGCCTGCCAAATATTGTATTTCATCCTGTTGTAAGCTGTTACATGACACTGCAAATTGAACCTTATGTTACAAGGACATACAGTTGTGTATCATTAAACACAGGTTTTGTGATTTTGGACATCTATTAATTCATATTAACATGGCAAATTAAGCCATACACTATAAACATGTAAGGTTTATGTTCCTGTCATTGTTGGATGAAGGAATTGAGTCAGGGGTCGGCTCTGACAAACCACAAACTCACTGCCTTAATGAAAATATTCCGACCAATTTTCACAGCAGCGACACAGTCATTATGTATATGACCGAATGTGGGTCAGTCATATACATAATGACACTGTGTCGCTGTTGTGACAATTGGTTGGAATATTTTCGTTAAGGCAGAAGATGTGTGGTTTGTCAGAGCAGATCCCTGACTCATTTTGTTCATCCAATAATGACGTGTTTATAATGTAAGACCTAAATTTCCATGTTAATATGAATTAATGGACATCCAAAACAGCACACCCTGTTAAACATAAACAACCAAATGTCCTTGTAACACAAGGTCCAACTTGCAGTATGTCATGTAAACTTACAACAGGGTGAAATAGTTTGCAGGTATACCGAAGCATTGTATGTTGTTGATTTGTTGGTGCTTAATACATAGGTGTATGATAATACTGTATCAATATGATCAGTACCTGAAAAGTCATTTCACCATTGTTTATGCTGGATAACAATAGGTGGGAGTGGGAGACGAGAGGGTATGAGAGGTGTTTGGTGGAAACCAAGACAGGAACCCAGAGAGAAGGGTGGTGAAGGTGGAAGCAAGAATGTATGAGACACGACATCATACAACAGATGCTATTCACTATACTATACTGTACTTATTTATAACAATGTAGGGTGGAAGTATATAAACAACATTGTAGGTCATCTTTCATTTTTGTGCCTTTCTCTATGTTGTGGATTGCAGCACAATATTACACATTAAATGCCTTTACATACTTACCCCTACTGGTTCTGATTGTCTATATATATATATAGAGAGAGAGAGAGAAAGAGAGGCGAGAAATATATATATATATATTTCTCTCTCTATATATATATGTATATATTTATATTTCTCTCTCTCTATATATATGTATATATTTATATTTCTCTCTCTCTATATATATGTATATATATATATTTCTCTCTCTCTATATATATGTATATATATATATTTCTCTATATATATATATGTATATATATATATTTCTCTCTCTCTCTCTCTATATATATATATTTCTCTCTCTCTCTCTCTCTATATATATATATATTTCTCTCTCTCTTTATATTTCTCTCTTCTATATACATATATAATGTATTTATTACCAGACGTTTCAACATTTCCTTAATGTCTCCAGTGGTCTAAAATGATAAAATTATTAATATTACCTACATGTCAATATGAAAGTGCTGTAAAGTTACAGCAGTGGGAAATAAGAGAATTAAGCTGTTTAAGGGGTAGGATAATATAGTACTGTTGAGTTGGGGCTTATGCAAGATACAAGGACTCAAAATTCTTACACTGTCACTAGAGCAGCTATCAAGTATTTTAAAATATTCACCTTGAAGATGAGTATCGCACTGAACATGTGTTCCCTCACAGCTGAGTAAGGTGGTGACTGAAGCCTACGACCCGTTCTGCCAGACTGGCCCATGTGTTTGGCAGTGTATGTTTTGAAGGCATTAAGTGCACTCCCAATATACCATTTGGCAACTAGGGCAGGTAAATGAGTAAACTACAGACGAATGCAAGTCAACTGGCACAGTCCTGTTCGTCAACCAAGGCAGGTAAATGAGCAAACAGCCACCGAGTGCAGGTCAACTGGCAGAGTCCTTAAACTGAAACCAAGACCCAACTTCGGAAAAACTGAGGGGAACGAACCTAAAATCTATACTAGGGTAAAATTCCGATAAACTCTTAAATAAAGTTTGTTCTGTTTTTGCCGATATCTCCCCTGCATAAGGCAAAATTAGGTAGACTACCTCCCTATTCACTATAGGGAAACACTACTTTGGTATCTATTGTTCGAGAAAATATTTATCAGTTTATCAAACGAATGTGTACTATAACCATTATTCACAAAATATTTCCTTAAAAATAGTTACTTCACTGTGAAAAAGGGTGTATGTAGATGACAGACTAAAAAGCTCTGTGAATAAGAGTCATTACAGCACTGATCCTGTATCTGATATAACTGAAACTAAAAAAGCTTGTGCCCAAACCTGTAAAGGTTGCCATGCAGAAAATGGAAAAGAAGCATACCATTGCTTTTTGGCTTTTTGGGGAATACTGTATATATATATATATATATATATATAATAGTTTCTCCATCTCGTGCGAAGGAAATGTTTTTATGGTCTCTGTTGAGGTATTCAATGAATTTCATTGCATGTTCTTTAACTTTAAATATTTCTAGTGTCATCCACATACCTTCTATATATGTAAGGGGTCTAAAATTTGACGGACATCCTTCTAGCCTCGTTTTCTCGTGATAGCAAAGAAAAATGTTCACTAGTATGGGTCCTAAAGGTGAACCCATCGCTACCCCATTAACTTGTATGGTTTATATCCAAGGCATGTTTGGGGTTTATTGCTCAAGTAATGCCACTCAGGGATGAGTGAGGCTGGTCACCCTCAACTTAAATAATCAGGACCATCTGCTTAGCCCTGGGCTCCTACACTCCTCATAGGGCAACATAGGATTGGATGATGGATGGATGGATCATTAAACACAACAAGGACATCTTTTACACAAAGTGATAGCTCCTTGAAAACAGATTGGGTCATACCATTAAAAATATGTATTACCTGATATACTTATGACAGTTTCGTCCAAACTATAAGTATTTGTTTGTCATTAGTATATCACGGAATACATATTGTTAATGCTATGACCCAATTTGTTTTTAGGCTATTATCACTGTGTGTAAAAGATGTTCTTGTGTTTAATGAGGATTTGTATATATTAGTTGATGGGATAGTGATGGATTCACCATTAGGATTCATACTAGTGAACATTTTTCTTTGCTACCATGAGAAAATGTGGCTAGAAGGATGTTCCTTAAATTTTAGACCCATTTTATATAGGGGGTATGTGGATGACACTCTAGTAATACAGCTAAAGAACATGCATTGAAATTCATAGAGTACCTCAACAGATAGCATAAAGACATTTCCTTCACAGAAAAGCAGTGATAAGCTTGTTTTTCCATTTTCTGCAAGGCAATCTTTTCAAGTTTGGGCACAAGCTTTTTTAGTTTCGGTCATATCAGATACTGGATCAGTGCTGTAATGACTTATTCACAAAGCTTTTTAGTCTGTCATCTACATTCACCATTTTTCACAGTGAAGTAACTTTTTTGAGGAAATATTTTGTGAATAATGGTTATAGTGCACATTTGTTTTATAAGCTGGTGAATGTTTTTCTTGAACAATAGATACCAAAGCAGTGTTCCCCTACTGTGAATAAGAAGATAGTCTACCTAATTTTGCCTTATGCAGGATATCTCAGCAAAAACAGAGCAAACTTTATTTAACAGTTTATCCAAATTTTACCCTAGTATGGATTTTAGGTTCATTCCCCTCAGTTCTTTCGAAGTTGGGTCTTCGTTTCAGTTTAAGGACTCTGCCAGTTGCCTTGCATTTGTTGGTAGTTTACTCATTTACCTGCCCTAGTTGCCAAATGGGACTCTGCCAGTTGACTTGTGTTCATCTGTAGCTTACTCATTTACCTGCCCTAGTTGCCAAACAAAATACTGGGAGTACACTTTGTGCCTTCAAAACACACACCGCCGAACACATGGGCCAGTCTGGCAGAACAGGTTGTAGGCTTCAGTCACCATCTTACTCAGCTGTAAGGGAAATTGTGATACTCATCTTCAAGGTGAATATTTCAAAATACTTGATAGCTGCTCTAGTGACAGTGTGAGAATCTTAGAGTCCTTGTACATTAAATTGTATAAGCCCCAACTTAATACTATATCATTGTACCCCTTAAACATAGCTCCTCTTATTTACCACTGCTTTATCTTTAAAGCACTTTCATATTTAGATGTAATTTTAATTTTTTTATATTACACCACTGAAGATGACATTAAGGAAATGTTGAAACGTCTGGCAATAAAATCCATTATGTTCGTCACGACACTGTGTTTACTCTTCTTGCTGAAGATCCAGTTCCTGGTTCCCCAGGAACGAACCAATATTTATATATACAATCCTGTGTTGCCCCACAGAGGAGCGTAGGAACCCAGGGCTAGGCAAGTTGGTCCTGACATTTAATATGAGAGGGACCAGCCTCACTCATCCCTGAGTGACATTATGTGAGCATTAAACCCCAGCCGCCCCTTGGATATAAACCTTCACTGGCTCAATCCGATTGGAGTGCTGCAATTACCCACTAAACCACCAGGTGCCAAAATTTGGTTTTATGGTTACCACCCAGCATAGTAAATGGTTTCCAGGTGTACAGGAAACCATTTGGCTTGTCACTCAGTGTAGAGTTACCCACAGGCAGAAAGAAGGAAGGAAAGAAAGACAGAAGAGGAAGTGTAAAGTCACCTGTAGGCAGAAGGATGAGGAAAGAATGGAGGAAACAAGGACAGAAGAGGATGGAAGTAAAGAAGGATGGAGGAAAGGGTTGACACCTGAGAGCAGCACTACATTGAGTGAGTGGATGGTGAGTGCCCCCACCTACCACTATATATATATATATATATATATATATATTCCTTCTGCCTATGGGTAACTCTACATTAAGTGACAAGCCAAATGGGTGCCTGTACACCAGGAAACCATTTACTATGGTGGGTGGTAACTATCTAACCAAATTATGGTGTTTGGTGGTTTAGTGGGTAATTAAGGTGCTCCAATCGGATTGAGCCTGTGTAAGTTTATATCCAAGGAGTGGTAGCGGTTTACTGCTCACACAACGCCACTCTGAGATGAGTGAGGGTGATCACTCTCATCTTAAATGTCACAGCCAACTTGCCTAGCCCTGGGCACCTACGCTTCTCATGGGGCAATGTAGGATTGGATGATGGATGGATGGATTTCCCTAACATCACTAAAAGATCAGGTTACGTAGGATCCAGAAAGAGAAAGCATGTAAGTAGGATTTTGTTATATCAAGATGCTATAGAGGGATGCCGTCATGCAGTGGCACTGATATAACCATGTACCCAGTCTTGCTATCCCCTGGGAAAGATGAGGATTGACTGCAAAATAAAGAGCTTGTAGTCCACTGGTTCACCTTCAGAGGAGCCGGCTCTGAAACTACAGCAGCTGGAAAAACATTATAAAGATGAATATGATGGCAGTATTTCTTATTATGCTTATTGTATTAAGAAATACTACCACCATATTGATCTTTTTCCTTATGATGTTTTCCCTGCTGTACTAAAACACAAGGGCCCATATTGTCATCAGTTAACTTCCTAATATCTCTTTCTATGCAGTTATTTTGCTTATTACTCTAGTAACACAGTGTCTCTCTCCCTACCAGGCTGCAGCAGTCCACTCTTCCTGTTGTCCAAGCTCCCCAACTCACTGCTTCCGACATCTTTCACATATCATCACTTGTTAAAATTTTATTTATTGACCATAGGTAGAAGGTGGTCATGCAACTAATGCAGGTGTATTTTGTACATATAAATAGTTGTATATTAATTGAACTGGACTAAAGTGATTATGTACAGGACATTTTTACGTTGAAGGTTTTATGGGGAGGGGGAGTATCATTGTTTTTTTTTAATCCCAGGTTAGAGCTGTAATACATATACAAGGATGGACCTATGGCTTAATGCTCAGCATGTTTCTTAGACACAGACATGAGTAGATCTGGATCAGTGGATCTTTTCCTAAATGTTCCGTTATGTGAATTTCTATTACCCTTTTGCATCAGGAGGACAATTTTCTAAAGCAATTACTAGTAGTTAATTCATAGTAAGTCATTGATGTATGCAGGCAAAAAATCAAAGTAACTTTTAACCACTTAACACAGAGTTTTTACCAAGGGCATTCAGTATGGGGCATAAAATGTTTGCTTTCAGAGACAACACTGCAGAAGCCAGTCAGTTTGCCATTAGTTTCTTGTGATGGCCTCAAAAAGTTAATGTAAAGTAGATTGTTCGTGGCACTGAACAAAAATTTCAGCTGCAAAATTATGAAAATTCAGCCAAGTTAAGGTGAAGAGATTATAGCCATGCACCTTATATATATATATATATATATATATATATATAGTAAATGAATGTTATTTTGTAAAAATAAATTCTTGTGTGTACATTTTTACAGTCTTGTTTCAGTTGCCTGTCTATAACCCTTTTAACCTTAACTTGGTCCAAATTTCTTTCAGTCTTCCGTTTTTGTGCAAAGTACTGTCTGGAGTACAGCTCTATGTGAGGTTGGTATTGTCAATCGTTATACCATTGAGTGTCTGTGTATTAGTGTACAATGTATCACTGAAGTTGCCACTACTTAAGCAGAATAGTAACAGCATATGGAAAGACATCAAAACTTGTTACAAGATTTTATGTATAAAATTATATCATTCATTCATTCATTGCCAGACGCCATGTATCCCAGACGGGGTGGCCAAGGACTTAGAGTTAATTGTTTTACAGGGAGGGGCACTAATCCTTCACCAACCCCACTTGACACGTAGGGATAAAATTATATTTGGTGGACCAAATAATCATATTGAAGTGGCATCTTCAGTATTACATATTACACACAATTTAGTTAGACCGTTACGTTTAAGTTTTCCCCCTACACCTTAATGTTGGAGAGAGGCAGGGTACACGGAAGGGGAAGTGGTGTGTGTGAGAGAGGGAGAGAGAAAGAAAGAGTTGGGTACATAACAAATGGAAATAGGATTTGTGTGTATGTGTGCGAGAATGGTACAAATAACAAAGGGGAAATGGAATTGTGGGGGGAGACGTATGATAAAGGGATCGGAGCTAAGGGGGAGATGTATAAGAGAAGGCGGGTTGAAGAGTACATATAATGAGAAGTGTGTGCGTGAGTTAAGAGGTAAAGGGATATGAGAGAGAATTATGGGGGTCAGTATGATAAGGAGAGTACGTGTAAGGGGAGAGGATGTGTGTGTGTGGGTGTGAGTTAAAGGATAAAGGGATATGAGAGAGAATTATGGGGGTCAGGTATGATAAGGAGAGAGAGAGTACGTATAAGGGGAGATGGGATATATGGGTGTGTGAGTTAATGGGTAAAGGGATATGAGAGAATTATGGGGGTCAAGTATGGGAGATGGGATGTGTGTGTGAGAAAGGGGGGGTAGGGGAGGTTCTTTCCTCAATTTATGGCCCACAAAAAATACAAAATGCTTTCCGTGCACCCACCCACGCCATGTGAAGAGATAATACTGGATGGTTTAGAAGCAGTACACCTGAAAAGTGAACACAGTGGACTGCAGGTTAGAATTATTGAGTTACTGCGGATTATTGTTTTCCCACCAATCACCAGTAATTTATCACTACATTATCTCAGATTTCCTCCCCATATCCCCGTCATCCTGCCCTCCCACCCCCTCTCTCGCTCTCCTACCCATAATGTCTTCCCTTTATCAATACAGAGATTGCTTTGGAAAATAATCAGTTACACAATAATTTCATTTTTTGACCCACTGGATTCACATTTCAGATGAACTTGTGGGTAGAACTACTACTACTAAAACCAATCAGTACTGTGTCTTTATATGGAGTAGTTGACCCCACAGAAAGTATCTTTGATTTTTTATGAGCCATGAATTGAGAAAAGAATCAACCCCCCCCCCCCCAATCTCTCTCTCCATTAACATTTCTCCCCCATTCATTATTTACATCATTTTTCATAGCCATGAACTTCACATACAATGTAACTTGAATCTCGGATGTAACGTGTTGAACACTGGAGTACAAAATAAAGTGGTGGAAATACTACCCTGTTTCCTATATCCTCTGTAGCAGTGTAGAAGACAAAACTTACCAGGCCCGTGGATGAATAGGGTGGAATAAGGCCTTGGTGTTCAGCAGTAGCAAAATTAGTTCACATATTTTCTACCAGATGGCAGCACTGGTAAAATTAGTTCACATATTTTCTACCAGATGGCAGCACCGGTAAAATTAGTTCACATATTTGCCAATAGATGGCAGCACCGTCGACTCCGATAGGCGACGGTGGCGCCATCTACCAGGCTAAAAATCAGGGGGGGGACCATCAATAGGGCATCATAAGGCCCGGGTGTTCAGCAGCGGTACAAGCTTCCAATTTTTGCCACCAGATAGCAGCACCAGTCTTCTCAGGAACAGGAAAACATAAGACCCCTTCCCTGTGCAACCAAAAATAGTTCAAAGGATGACCAATAGATGGCAGCACCATTGTTAGTGCTGCCATCTATCGGTCATTCTTTGAATTATTTTTGGTTGCACGGGGAAGGGGTTTTATATTTTCCTGTTCCTGAGAAGACTGGTGCTGCCATCTGGTGGGGAAAACTTTGAAGCTTGTACGCCTGCTGAACACCCGGGTCTTATGATTCCCTATTGCTAAATCCCGGAGCTCACCAAAAAAAAAAAAAAAAAAAAAAAAAAAAAAAAAAAAAAATACGCTCTCCCATATTTTGGAACTAAAACACACAGATGACTATTTGCACAGGCGAAAATATTATAAAATAAAGACAAAAAAACAAAAAAAATACATAAAGCCACGTGAAAAAGCTGGAATGAAATACATACCACATAATCGGCTCTTCAGGCCGATGATGTGGAAGAGGAGGAGACGAGGAAGAGGGGGGACAAACAGGAGCGGGACAAGGATTAGGAAGACGAAGATTAGGAGGGGGAAGAGGACTTGGAGGGGGGACGAGGATTAGGAGGAGGCAAGGATTAGGAGGGGGCACGAGGATTATTAGGAGGGGACAAGGATAAGGAGGGGGAAGCGGATTAGGAAGGGGACGAGGATTACAAGGGGGACGAGGATGAGGGAACAGTGAGGGGGGACGAGGATGAGGGGGAAGAGAGAGGACGAGAAGGAGGAGGGATAAGGAGGAGGAAAAGAGGACAGAGAGATGAGGCGGGAGAGGAGAGGGGATGAGGAGGAGGGGACGGAGAGGAGGGGGAGGAGAGGGGATGAGGAGGTGGGGGAGGAGAGCGGATGAGGAGGTGGGGGAGGAGAGCGGATGAGGAGGAGGGGAAGGAGAGGGGACGAGGATGAGGGGGAAGAATTTTAGGGGTGGAAGAGGAAGGGGGGACGAGGGGCAGAAGGGGAGGATGAAGAGGTTGAGGGGGGTGGGGGTGAGGAGGATGAGGGGAAGGATGATGATGAGGGGGATGAGGGAGAGGATGATTACGAGGGGGGAGGTGGATGATGAGGAAGAGGGGGGTGGGGGAGATGAGGAGAGGCTGACACTGAGGGAGAGGAGGAGGAGGGGGTTGGCACTAAGGGAGAAGAGGAGGAGGAGGAGGAGGAGGAGGAGGTTGGTACTGAGGGAGAGGAGAAGGAGGAGGAGGAGGAAGAGGAGGAGGTTGGCACTGAGGAAGAGAAGGGGAGGTTGGCACTATGGGAGAAGAGGAAGAGGAGGAGGAGGAGGAGGAGGTACGTTGGCACTGAAGGAAAGTAGGAGGAAGGTTGGAACTGAGAGATGAGAAGGAAGGCTGGCACTGAGGAAGAGGAGAACGAGGAGGAGGAGGTTGGCACTGAGGGAGAGGAGGAGAAGGAGATTGGCACTGTGGGAGAGGAGGAGGAGGAGGAGAGGTTGGCACTGAAGGAGAGGAGGAGGAGGAGGTTGGCACTGAGGGACAGGAGGAGGAGGAGGAGGTTGGCACTGAGGGACAGGAGGAGGAGGAGGTTGGCACTGAGGGACAGGAGGAGGAGGAGGTTGGCACTGAGGGACAGGAGGAGGAGGAGGTTGGCACTGAGGGACAGGAGGAGGAGGTTGGCACTGAGAGGAGGAGGAGAAGGTTGGCACTAAGGGCGAGAAGGAGGAGGTTGGCACTGAGGTAGAGGAGGAGGAGGCTGACACTGATGGACAGGAGGAGGAGGAGGAGGAGGTTAGCACTGAGGGACTGGAGGAGGAGGTTGACACAGATAGAGGAGGAGGTGGGTTGGCACTGAGGGAAAGGAGAAGGAATGGTGGCACTGAGGGAGATAAGGAGGAAGGTTGGCACTGAGAGAGAGGAGGAGGTGGGTTGGCACTGAGGGAGATGAGGAGGAAGGCTGGCACTGAGGAGGAGGAGAAGGAGGAGGTTGGCACAGAGGGAGGAGGAGAAGAAGAGGAGGAGGAGGAGAAAGAGAGGTTGGCACTGAGGGAGAGGAGGAGGAGGAGGAGGAGGAGAACGAGGTTGGCATTGAGGGAGAAGAGGAGGAGGAGGTTGGCAGTAAGGGAGGAGGAGGAGGTTGGCACTGAGGGGGAGAGGAGGAGGAGGAGGAGGAGGTTGGCACTGAGGGGGGTAGGAGGAGGAGGAGGTTGGCACTGAGGGGGGTAGGAGGAGGAGGAGGAGGTTGGCACTGAGGGGGGTAGGAGGAGGAGGAGGTTGGCACTGAGGGGGAGGAGGAGGAGGAGGTTGGCACTGAGGGGGGTAGGAGGAGGAGGAGGAGGTTGGCACTGAGGGGGGAGGAGGAGGAGGAGGTTGGCACTGAGGGGGGGAGGAGGAGGAGGAGGTTGGCACTGAGGGGGGTAGGAGGAGGAGGAGGTTGGCACTGAGGGGGGTAGGAGGAGGAGGAGGTTGGCACTGAGGGGGGTAGGAGGAGGAGGAGGTTGGCACTGAGGGAGGTAGGAGGAGGAGGAGGAGGTTGGCACTGAGGGGGGGAGCAGGAGGAGGAGGAGGTTGGCACTGAGGGGGGTAGGAGGAGGAGGAGGAGGTTGGCACTGAGGGGGGTAGGAGGAGGAGGAGGAGGTTGGCACTGAGGGGGGAGGAGGAGGAGGAGGAGGTTGGCACTGAGGGGGGAGGAGGAGGAGGAGGAGGTTGGCACTGAGGGGGGAGGAGGAGGAGGAGGTTGGCACTGAGGGGGGGAGGAGGAGGAGGTTGGCACTGAGGGGGAGGAGGACGGGGAGGCTGGCAGAGGGAGAGGAGGAGGAGGAGGAGCACGAGGAGGATGGAGGTTGGCACTGAGGGAGAGGAGGAGGAGGAGGATGGAGGTTGGCACTGAGGGAGAGGAGGAGGAGGAGGAGGAGGAGGATGGAGGTTGGCACTGAGAGAGAGGAGGAGGTTGGCACTGAGAGTGAGGAGAAGGAGGAGGGGGAGATTGGCATTGAGGAATAGGAAGAGGAGGAGGAGGTTACACTGTGGGAGAGGAGGAGGTTAGCACTGAGGGAGAGGAGAAGGAGGAGAAGGTTGACACTGAGGGAGAGGGAGAGGAGTAAGAGGAGGAGGTTGGCACTGAAGGAGAGGAGGAGGAGGACGAGGAGGTTGGCACTGAGGGAGAGGAGGAGAAGGAGGAGGTTGGCACTGAGGGAGAGGAGGAGGAGGAGGAGGTTGGCACTGAAGGAGAGGAGGAGGAGGAGGAGGAGGAGGTTGGTACTGAGGGAGAGGAGGAGAAGGAGGAGGTTGGCACTGAGGGAGAGGAGGAGGAGGAGGAGGAGGAGGAGGTTGGCACTGAGGGAGAGGAGGAGGAGGAGGAGGTTGGCACTGAGGGAGAGGAGGAGGAGGAGGAGGAGGAGGAGGAGGTTGGCACTGAGGGAGAGGAGGAGGAGGAGGAGGTTGGCATTGAGGGAGAGGAGGAGAAGGAGGAGGTTGGCACTGAAGGAGAGGAGGAGGAGGAGGAGAGAGGAGGAGGAGGAGGAGGAGGAGGTTGGCACTGAGGGAGAGGAGGAGGAGGAGGAGGTTGGCACTGAGGGAGAGGAGGAGGAGGAGGAGGAGGTTGGCACTGAGGGAGAGGAGGAGAAGGAGGAGGTTGGCATTGAGGGAGAGGAGGAGGAGGAGGTTGGCACTGAAGGAGAGGAGGAGGAGGAGGAAGAGGAGGTTGGCACTGAGGGAGAGGAGGAGGAGGTTGGCACTGAGAGGGAGGTAGGATTATGAGGAGTTCGTTGGCACTGAGAAAGATCAGGATTAGGAGGAGGTTGGCACTGAGGGGAGGGGGGTAGGGGAGGATGAAGTTGGCACTGAGAAGGATCAGGATTAGGAAGAGGAGGTTGGCACTAAGGGCGGTAGAATTAGGAGGTTGGCACTAAGAGGGGGATAGGATTAGGAGGAGGTTGGCACTGAGGGGGAAGGAGGCAACTCACCTGGAAGTGACTTGTGCTCCAGGGCGGCTTAGTCTGCTGGTGTGGGCGTAGGTGTGGCAGTGAGGGTTCTGAAATGAGGCAATTGTGAATATATAAAATACCTATTACCTAGACACACAAACACACACACACACCTTATCATCCTATTGCATACTGTTTATATCTCATCATGTACTTTGTTACCTGACTCGTCTTACCAGCACAATTTAATTTAAGGAGTCCTTGATTAGTAAAAGGGTTGATGTACACTGTATCCCACTCCTTCAGTACCAAAAGTCTATCCTAAACTAAATAAGTCATGGAAATAGCAATAACAAAATATCTATGAGCACCATTACGTGAGAGACGATTGAGAAGTGAAAGAGAGTAGGGATCTTGATGTGGAGGTGGTAAGACATGAAAAGATATATATTGGGATGGTTTATGGAGAAAAGGACACGACTAGGAGTGTGTAAGGTGACAGGGGAGGGATAGGGTAGAGGAGACCAAGGATGAGACGGAGGGATGGGATACAAAAGAGAAGGGGATATGTGAGCTGGAAAGGTCAGTCAGATGGCAGAGGATAATGCGCTTGTGGCCAACCCTGACGGAAATCAAACGTGTAGCGATAGATAGATAATTAAACATGTATACAGTAGATGTAGAAACAGATATAGATAGAAAGAGATGTAAGGAGATACAGGCAAACTAATATATAGTGTCACGGGAGTTAAACACAGGATGCTCCAAGCTTATATCAATAAACATAAATAATCCAAGCACTACTATAACATATCATTCATTTTACTCTTGCTAACTTCAAACGATTTTACTTATTACTGGGGCAGGTCTTCCCTTCGGATTCGTAACATTTTTCGCACCGACTTATTTCATTATTACGTCTTAGCATTCTTTTTTATGTAATTTATCTCCTTTGACATCAATGCTTGTATTAACATGACGAGATAATGAGAGCAGAGTAAATCGCCACCGAGGAAACGTGACGAAATAAATATATTAGAACTAAACATAATAGTACATGCTATTTGTCATTTTTGTGTATATACAGGTCACGTCAATAACAACAGAGATACTACTGACGCGTAATGTGCAGACTAAATCGCTATGGAAGACGTATTACGAATCCCAAGGTCCACTAAGAATACGAGGGCGAGTCTACGTTGCCATGGAAACCACTGGTCTTTCCCCCCTCCCCCCTCACACGACCGACATCGCTTTCATCTTCACTCCGCGGTGACCAGCATAAAAATGGCGATATTTCTGTAAATTCAACTCCCAGCTATGTGTTTTTGGTACAGGCGGGTGTGCATATGGTTATTACAACACTACATCACTTATGTATCGCCTGTGTACCTGAATAACATTATTTAAGCCAAAAATAATATTCATTCAGTGTTGCCAATACAAGGAGGAAACGCACCATCCCAGTTACACTCTTAAGACAGATAAAAACAGCTTTACTTTCTAGTTTGTAATAAAGTAACTGTTTGTATCCTGTTAATATCAGCAGTAACTATATTTCCTACGCAATACCTCTTTATTTTCTTATTATCCTTGTGCAAAAATAAACACCTGGTCAACAGGTAATGCAGTCATGATGTGGGAACTGTTGTGTCCCAGTCTGTGCTGGAAAAGGTTCAAGGTTTTGGTTGAACTGCTTCCTTCACATCATGTAATGCGCGTTTAAGCTGCAGTTATCATTGATGTTGCTGTCTGGCTGAACCCTAGTGAACACATGCCATGTAACAATAGTAATTGGACCAACAGCTGAGTAAATTAAACCCGAGTATTTATGAAAATGCTGGAGCACTGGCAGGTTCGAAGCATGGTTGGTCCGAAGTGGTTGGTGTGGTGGATGAAAGGAGGGTGTAGTGCAGAAAGGGAAAATAGGAGAAAATAGGCCAATACTGATGCTGTGTGAGAACAGAACATTTGTTAGGGTAGGATAAGTCAGGCCACATGTCAGGCTAAGATTTACTGTACAAAATATACCAGGTAAAGTGACTGGAAAGGCTCAGGTCAACTTATACTTGCTGTTTCTCTTCTTGGTATCCAAACCTGACCGTCTTCTCAAAACACCACCAAGCAATGGAACTTAGTGTTTTAATGGTAATATTATTTTAGCTGCGTTGATTTATTTCTGTAACATTAATGTTAATTATGCATGCATGAAGGAGACATTTTATTGAGTAGTTGTGTAGTGTGATTAAAACAGCAAACCTATTTACCCTAACAGCACATTAGGCAAACCCGCTGATTTAGTTCAGCCAAACCCTGTGCTGTATTTATAAACTGTTCTGAACATAAACTGTGTACAAAACTGCCTGAATATACGTTTATCTTCACTCAGGCAACTGATACACATTTTATAAGTTAATCAGTCAACATTACAGTGATAAAATATGAAAAATAAACCATCGGTCACACTAGATAACTTATGGCGTCTAGTTTATCGTATCCATTGTGTAGGATCCTTTATGCATACCTCCCTGAGGCTCTCACAACACCCACGGGCTGTAGTTATAAATTATCCTATGCCTTAGTTCCATATAAGATTCATTGACTACCATGTAGCTCCATTCATAACGCTACCAAACACTTCACTATCGAACTAAGTGAGCATTACAGTGAAAAATTCAAAAGGCAAATGTATTTCTGATACTTCACTGCTGAAGAAATCTGTTTATTGTAAGAAATGCCTAGGATGCTTTGTGAATACGGCTGGCATAGTTCCCAGATCACAGTGTATTACAGGATGACGAGTTTACGAAGATTTACAACACCAGTAGCTATGCATTAGATACAGTAACGTAAGAATGATATGTTTTATGTATTACTAAGACAATATGATGTCTTAATTTACTACAAACTAGATACCCGCGTTGTTTTCATAAGTTTTTTAGACCAAAGTGGGATGATGGTACTGATCTACAACTTGGCACCACTGTAAAAGTATTATTTTTGCCTTAAGTAAACTTGTTGAGGTATAAACGCGATACAGAAATTATGCTAGTGTTGTAATATACTTGTACCCACCCGCCTGTACCAAAGAAACAGGCATGGGTGTTACGTTTGTGGAAAAACCGTCATTTTTATGTGAGCCACCGAGGAGAGAGGACGAGGGGGACGTTGTGTGCACGCTCTCGCTCTACGTCAGGGGTTCCCACACAGGGGGCCGTGTGAGGGATTTGGATATTTCAGGGGGATTTATACAGACATGGTTAAAAAAACAGCCAAAATATCATTTTTGATGGTGTTCCTTATACTTATTATTTGATGACCAAATGCGTTTTGGATTTTATAAGGGCGTATTAGGAGTAAGAATTGATTTGGATCTGATACTATAAAATGATACATAAAAATACAGCATTAAAATATTGCCAAACCTTTATAAATATCTCTACAACACCGCTAGATTTCCTGCCGTTACACTGTACAAAGTACTGCTAAACCGAAGTATTTAACTCTTAGACTCTACAATTTAATTATTTAAAATATACTTCCGCCCCTCCCCGAAGAGTTTATGGCATGAACGTCGCTCCTGTTGGCGGGAAAGCCTATCATCTTCATGGCAACGCAAACTCACGGTGGCATTATCTCCATGGCAACGCAGACTCACGGTCGCATTATCTCCATGGCAACGCAGACTCACGGTTGTACTCCAGCTGGCCTTTATTTCGTAACACCTTTACCTCGGCCACTTATTCTGCATTCTACATCTCAGTATCTTTATGCACGTTACCGATGTAACCTATATTTATATTCAAACCATGTAATAAACAAGGCAATGTTAAGCTGTTTTAGGCAGAATAAATCGGTAAAGGATGGGTGTTACGGCGCCTTCTGTACCGCCTCAGCTAATTACTCATCACATTACACCTGGATAATGTGTGTGTGTGTGTGTGTGTGTGTGTGTGTGTGTGTGTGTGTGTGTGTGAGGAAATCTGGAAGTAAATGTTGGAGAGAGTAAAAATTCTTGTGTCTGAGGAATGAAGTGATGGAGTGTTTGTTTGTGATGCTGCAGGATTAGGAAATGGATTATGTGTGTGCCTCTAATACTCAACTGCAGGGATCTGGTGTTGTGATGCCCTAGCCTGCTGGTGTTGGCGTGGTACTGTGCATGGTGAATGGTGAGTTGAGCATGTACGGTATACCTATTAACTGACCACAGATTTACACACACACACAAACTTACAAACCACCTATACACTACACGCACATACTAAACATGTACAATACACATAAACGCACATCAACATACATACACACTAAACGCATACAAGACGCTCAATACATATAAATGCACATCAACACCCATAAACAATACACAGACACACAATCCACACACAACACATAATTATACACACAGCAAATATACTACACACACACACACACACACACACACACACACACACACACACACACACATATTATACTGCGTACTGTTTACATTACCAATATACTTTGTCATCTGATCCTTCCTACCAGCAAACGATTTTATTCAATATAAGAAGTCCTCATTCCTCA
This sequence comes from Coenobita brevimanus, assembly GCF_032717465.1. Lineage (NCBI taxonomy): Eukaryota > Metazoa > Arthropoda > Malacostraca > Decapoda > Coenobitidae > Coenobita > Coenobita brevimanus. Next base: position 25,990,672 of record NC_137060.1, on the reverse strand, counting down.
ATAAGGGAAGTTCATGTGGGCTGTATCCGACTCCTTCAGTTACAAAAGCGTATCGCAAACTGAATAGTCATGGAAAAAGCAACAACAAAATATCTGATCTGCATGTGGAGTTACGGGGTGTCACAGACAGACGAGGAAGTGAAGGAGCGCTGTGGTGTTGATGAGGATGTGGTGAAAACATTAGGAGAAATACTCTGAGAGGCTTTGGCCATGTGGAAAGGATGGAAGATGAAAGACTAACTAGGAGTGCGTGACTGCGGTGGATATAGGGAGAGGGAAGGGGAGACCGAGGATGAGATGGAGTGATGGAGCAGAGGAGGATGAGATGGAGGGATGAAGCAGAGGAGGATGAGATGGAGGGATGAAGCAGAGGAGGATGAGATGGAGGGATGGAGTAGAGGAGGATGAGATGGAGGGATGGAGTACAGGAGGATGAGATAGAGGGATGGAGTAGAGGAGGATGAGATGGAGGGATGGAGTAGAGGAGGATGAGATGGAGGGATGGAGTAGAGGAGGATGAGATGGAGGGATGGAGTAGAGGAGGATGAGATGGAGGGATGGAGTAGAGGAGGATGAGATGGAGGGATGGAGTAGAGGAGGATGAGATGGAGGGATGGAGTAGAGGAGGATGAGATGGAGGGATGGAGTACAGGAGGATGAGATGGAGGGATGGAGTACAGGAGGATGAGATGGAGGGATGGAGTACAGGAGGATGAGATGGAGGGATGGAGTACAGGAGGATGAGATGGAGGGATGGAGTACAGGAGGATGAGATGGAGGGATGGAGTACAGGAGGATGAGATGGAGGGATGGAGTACAGGAGGATGAGATGGAGGGATGGAGTACAGGAGGATGAGATGGAGGGATGGAGTACAGGAGGATGAGATGGAGGGATGGAGTACAGGAGGATGAGATGGTGGGATGGAGTACAGGAGGATGAGATGGAGGGATGGAGTACAGGAGGATGAGATGGTGGGATGGAGTACAGGAGGATGAGATGGTGGGATGGAGTACAGGAGGATGAGATGGTGGGATGGAGTACAGGAGGATGAGATGGAGGGATGGAGTACAGGAGGATGAGATGGTGGGATGGAGTACAGGAGGATGAGATGGTGGGATGGAGTACAGGAGGATGAGATGGAGGGATGGAGTACAGGAGGATGAGATGGTGGGATGGAGTACAGGAGGATGAGATGGTGGGATGGAGTACAGGAGGATGAGATGGAGGGATGGAGTACAGGAGGATGAGATGGAGGGATGGAGTACAGGAGGATGAGATGGAGGGATGGAGTACAGGAGGATGAGATGGAGGGATGGAGTACAGGAGGATGAGATGGAGGGATGGAGTACAGGAGGATGAGATGGAGGGATGGAGTACAGGAGGATGAGATGGAGGGATGGAGTACAGGAGGATGAGATGGAGGGATGGAGTACAGGAAGATGTGAAGTGCAAGGACAGTAAAGATGGGATAGGACATATGTGTTTCTGGACATCCCTTAAGAGATTACAGCGTGTGGCGATAAAGACAGATAGATATGATAGATTAATACATAAAAGACAAATAGATATACAGAGACAGATAGACAAAAATTGAAATTGGCAGATAGATAGTCACTGAGGTAAAGACATAATTCTCCAAGCTATATATAAAGAAAGATATTCCATCCACACCTACAACCTATCACTCATTTTATTCTTCCTATCTTTCAACGATAATATTTAACTTGGCGTGTTACTGACGCTGATCTCTTTAGATTTCCTAACAGTTTATCCTTAGTAACTTATTCCAATATTACACATTAACCTTCTCTCGTATGTTATATCGTTTGACATCAATTCTGGTATTAACATTACGAGAAGATAACGAGGCATAATGAGCAAAGTAAATCGCTACGGAGGAAGAATTACGAAATATAGTCCACCTAAACATTATAGTACATGCTATTTGTGTTATTCTAGTGTAGATATAGTTCGCGTCAGTAAGTTAAAAATGCTACTGAGGTGTAATGGGCAGGATTAATAGCTAAGAATGACGTGTTGCGAATCTCTAGGCCCATTGGGAACACGAGGATGAGTCTGCGTTGCCATGGATACCACTGGTCTTCCCCCTCACACAAGCGACGTCGCTATCATCCTCACTCTGCGGTGACCAACATAAAAGTGGCGATATTTCTATAACTTCACATCCCAGCTGTGTGTTTTTGGTACAGGCGGGTGTGCATATGGTTATTACAACACTACATCACTTATGTATCTCCTGTGTACCTGAATAACGTTATTTAAGCCAAAAATAATAGTCATTCAGTGTTGCCAATTTAAGGAAGAAACGTACCATCCCAGTTACATGCTTAAGACAAATAAAAACAGCTTTACTTTCTAGTTCGTAATAAAGAAATGGTTTGTATCCTGTTAATATTAGAAGTAACTATATTTTCTACGCCATATCTCCTTTATTTTCTTATTATCCTTGTGCAAAAATAAACACCTGGTCAACAGGTAATGCAGTCATGATGTGGGAACTGTTGTGTGTCAGTCTGTGCTGGAAAAGGTTCAAGGTTTTGGTTGAACTGCTTCCTTCACATCATGTAATGCGCGTTTAAGCTGCAGTTATCATTGATGTTGCTGTCTGGCTGAACCCTAGTGAACACATGCCATGTAACAATAGTAATTAGACCAACAGCTGAGTAAATTAAACCCGAGTATTTATGAAAATGCTGGAGCACTGGCAGGTTCGAAGCATGGTTGGTCTGAAGTGGTTGGTGTGGTGGATGAAAGGAGGGTGTAGTGCAGAAAGGGAAAATAGGAGAGGATAGGCCAAGACTGATGCTGTGTGAGAACAGAACATTTGTTAGGGTAGGATAAGACAGTACAGACGTCAGGCTAAGATTTACTGAACAAAATATACCAGGTAAAGTGACTGGAAAAGCTCAGGTAAACTTATACCTGCTGTTTCTCTTCTTGGTATTAAGACCTGACCGTCTTCTCAAAACACCACCAAGCAATGGAACTTACTGTTTTAATGGTAATATTATTTTAGCTTCGTTGATTTATTTCTGTACTATTACTGTTCATTACATATGCAGGAAGGAGGCATTTTATTTGGTAGTTATGTACTGTGATTAAAACAGAAAACCTACCTACACTAACAGCACATTAGGCTAACCCGCTGATTTAGTTCTGCCAAAATCTGTGTTGTATTTATAAACTGTTCTAAACATAAACTGTATATAAACTGCCTGTATATACGTTTATCTTCATTCAAACAACCAAAAAACACTTCATAATTTAATCAGTCAACATTAGTGTGACAAAATATGAAAAACAAACCACTGGTCATACTACCTAACTTACGGAGTTTGGTTCATCCTGTACATTAGTTAGGATTATTTATAAATATCGCCCCGAAGCTCTCACAACACCCACCAGTCGTAGTTATAAATTATCCTCAGCCAGTGTTTCGTATGCTATTGCTTGAGTATATAATTATATCCTAATATTTCGATATATAATGATTACAAACACCGCACAACTGAACTGCGAGTGGATATCAGAGTGAAGAATGCAACTACCACATGTATTGATAATTCATGGCTACTGGAAGCGTTATAACGTAAGGAATGTGCAAGACACTTTGTGTATACGGCTGGCAAAGTTCCCAGATCACAAGTGTATTTACGGCTGGATGAGATTACGATTTTTACCACGTAAGTATCTTTGTGGTAAAGACGATAACATAACAGTTCAACGTCTTACTTATTACATAGTTGATATGAGCCTTTAATTCAACTGAAACAGAAACTGAAGTTGTTTTCATTCACTTTTACGACAGAAGTGCGATGACAGTATTCCTGTTTAACCTTGGCATTACTGTAAAAGCATTATTTTTGCCGTAAATAAACTTGTTCAGGTATATTCGCGATACATAACTGACATCAGAGTTGTAATATACTTGTAGCCATCCGCATGTACCAAAGAAACAGGCATGGGTGTTACGTTTGTAGAAATATTGTCATTTTATTGTGGGCCACCGAGGAGAGAGGAAGAGGGGGACGTTGTGTGCTCGCTCTCGCTCTACGTCAGGGGTTCCCACACAGAGGGCCGTGTGAGGGATTTGGATATTTCAGGGGGCGTTATACAGACATGGTTAAAAAATGGCGCGAGTATCATTTTTGATGGTGTTCCTTATACTTATTGTGACCAAATGCTTTTTGCATTTTAAACGGGCGTATTAGGAGTAAGGATAGTGTTTTGAATCTCAGATACTATATAATAATGACATAAAAATACAGCATTATAAGACTGCCAAACTTTTATATGGATCTCTATAACACCGCTAGATTTCCTGCCGTTACACTGTACACAGTACTGCTAAATGGAGGTATATAACTCTAGACTCTACAGTTTAATTTAAAATATACCTCCCCCCTCCCCACCACAGTTTATGGCATGAACGTCTCTCCTGTTGGCGGGAAAGCCTATCATCTCCATGGCAACGCAGACTCACGGTCGCATTATCTCCATGGCAACGCAGACTCACTGTGGTACTCCAACTGGCTTTTATTTCGTAACATCTCTACCTTGGCCACTTATTCTGCATTCCACATCTCAGTATCTTTATGCATATTACTGATGTAAACTATATTTACATTAAAACCATATAATTACTGTATAAGACAATGTTAAGGTGCTATAGGCAGAATAAATCGCTAAAGAATTGGTGTTACGGCACCTACTATGCCACCTTAGTTAATTACGCATCATATTACACCTGGTTAATATGTGTGTGTGTGTGTGTGTGTGTGTGTGTGTGTGTGTGAGAGAGAGAGAGAGAGAGAGAGAGAGAGAGAGAGAGAGAGAGAGACGAAATCTGGAAGTGAATGTGGGAAAGAGTAAAAATTCTTGTGCTTGTGAGGAGTGAAGTGATGGAGTGTTTGTGATGCTGCAAGATTAGGAAACTGATTAGGTGTGTGTCCAATACACTGCCAACTCACCTGCAGGTCCTTGTGTGTTGCGGAGACAGCTCAGGCTGCTGGTATAGGCGTGGGGATGGCAGTGAGCGTGCTGAAATGAGAGACAGAGGAAATAAGCTTGTATACCTATTAATTAAAGATGGAGTTAGTCATCACACGCGCGTATATTGGCACTTATTAATTCAATACCCTCACAGCATACACACACACACACTAGCATGCATACTCTTAACATCTAGAACTACTACTTTATAAACGTTAATGTTTTATTAGGACTGTATATACACTTCCAATTTATTTTAATAATTATGTATAGATTTTATGACATCTAAATAATATGGCGTATTTTATATGCAGTATATAATTTTGTTACATACCGTACAGCACGTAAAGAAATGTGATGGACTGACTAATATAACTGACTCAAACACCGCCGCCTACGCCACCATCTCCTCAACCATTACCTAACTACAAATATTTCACATTTATTGTTGTTCCTGTTACTTCATCTCGGTGTGTGTGTGTGTGTGAGCAGACCCATCAAACACAAGCAAGCAGGGGTCTTGCTGTGGTAGGCAGCGCCTCGCCAGGGTGAGAACAGGGTTCTTCCACATGACGAGGTGCAGGTAAAATGGAGGAGGCATAGCCCCCAAGAGGATGAGCTGTGTATAGGGGATATGCATGAGTAGTAGTCTCAGCCCGGACTTTGACTTCTTGGTAAATGGGGTTGAGTTCCCCGCCTGAGTGTTGCGCAAGGCAAGCTACCATGTCACTGCCATGGTAGTACCTCCCAGGGCGGTGGTAACCATCCACCTACTACCTTTTTGGTGGGCTAACGGGTGCTTTGCCTTGCCCAGGGGTGACCCAGGATTATGCAGGGCAGGGGAGTCCATCTTCCCAGAGCCGGACAGATTATCCGGCCGCATACCCAAGTATCTCCCACTGAAAGGGTATAAGCACGAGAGTATGTGTCCAACTGGCATAATGTAAACCCTTCCATGCCATGACATTTAATTCTTTCTACCAGCATACAATTTTATTCAACACTGGTCAATCCACTTGTAATGAAGGGTTTACTGCAGGCTATATCTAACCCCTGCTGTTCCAAGTCTCTCATAAACTGAAAAAAATCGTGTGGAAATAGCAAGAAGGAAACACATGAAATTGGAATATCTCGTTGCACGGGTTGAAAACTGAGGCTTCTACAAGACATACACAGAATGCTAAGTAACACATTCACTATTATTTTTTTTACTCTAATTTGGCCATGATTATTTGCCTTTTACAGCTTATTTGACGGTTCTCGGTGGCAGAGGAGGACAATACTGTGGTTCTACATCCTTTCCACAGCACTTCTTCGTGATTAGTATCATAGTCCAGTGTTAATCTACTGTTACAACTCAGCACTCGAGGAGGAGAGATGGCTATTGTAGGCCATGTTTGAGTAGAAAGAGTATATATATTTTTTCTATTTTTACTACCTCTAGACGATTCTACTCAGCTTGATGTCACAAGACCGAATTCTATAGGGAACACAGGAGACTCCGCAAGACCTCCTCCACAGAGATTTTTTTTCCCTGTTACACCTTAATATTTATCCTTCCCATCACTAACATGGACAGTTTTCATCGATAACATAAACAGGGATAATAAGGTGTAATGAGCAGAATAAAGCGCCAAGGTAGAGGTGTTACGAAATATATGTTGGAATACGAGAGTGATTCTGCGTTACCATGGAGATCACCTCTCCCTGCTGGTATGAGAGAGAGAGAGAGAGAGAGAAAGTCAGGGCTCTAACGTACAACGAACATTCTCCCCTTTCGTAAAATCCCTACAAATCACAAGTTACGAGAGAGAGAGAGAGAGAGAGAGAGAGAGAGAAAGAGAGAGAGAGAGAGTGTCAGGACTCTAAATTACAACGAACATTCTCCCCTTTCGTAAAATCCCTACAAATCAACAGTTACAACACACACACACACACACACACACACACACACACACACACACACACACACACACCGAGGGTCCCTCATCCTGTCTCCTCGGTGGCTCACATAAAAATGACGGTATTTCCACAAATCTAAGATCCATGCCTGTATCTTTGGTACAGGTGGGTAGGTACAAGAATATTACAACACTGGCATTGTTTATATATCGTGTATACCTGAATTAAATTATTTTTAGCAAAAATAATATGCTTACAGTGGTGCCAAGTTAAAGAACAATACCATCATCCCACGTCGGTCTTAAAATCAAACTAACACAACTCAGGTTTCAAGTTTGTAGTAAATTAGGGCATCATATTGTCTTAGCAACGTGTAAACTATTTCATTCTTATGTTATTGTCTTTACCACAAGGCTACTGGTGTGGTAAATATGGTAAACTGAGCCACCCATATATACACTGATCTGGGAACTGTGCCACTTATATTCACAAAGCATCCTAGGCATTTCTTACGATATACGCGTTCCTGTAGCAGTGAAAAATAATGCGTACAACTGTGTGATGTATTTTTCACTGTAATTAACTCTTAGTTCCGCTGTGAAGTGTTTGGTAGCGTTGTGAATGGAGATAAAAATATGTCAAAGAATCCTATACGAAACTAAGGACTGGGATAATTTATAACTATGGCCCATGGGTGTTGTGAGAGCTTCGGGCTGGAATTTATTAAGGATCCTAGCTATTCTTCAGGATAAACTCAACTCCATGAGTTATCTAGTACGGCAAGTGGTTTGTTCTTCATATTTTGTCACTGTAAATGTGACTAATTAATCTGTAAAGTGTATGTTAGTTGGCTGAGTGAAGATAAGCGTCTATACAGGCAGTTATATACACAGTTTATGTCTAGAACAGTTTATAAATACACCAAAGGTTTTGGCTGAACTAAATCAGCGAGTTTACCTCATGTGCTATTGGTGTAGATATATTTTCTGTTTTAATCATACTACATAACTATCCAATAAATTGCCTCCTTCCTGCATACACAGTTAACAGCAGTGGTACAGAAATAAATCAACGTCGTTAAAATAATAATATCATTAAAATAGTAAGTTCCATTGCTTGGTGGTGCTGTAGTAAAGACTGTCAGGTTTTAATACCAAGAAGAGAAACAGTGAATTATAAGTTTACCTGAGCCTTTCAGATCACTTTACCTAGTATATTAATGACAGTAAAACTTAGCCTGACGTCTGGCCTGTCTTATCCTACCCAAACAAATGTTCTGTTCTCACACAGCATCAGTCTTTGCCTATCCTTTCCTATTTTCCCTTTCTGCACTACACCCTCCTTTCCATCCACCGCACCAACCACTTCAGACCAACCACGCTTCGAATCTGCCAGTGCTCCACCATTTTCATAAATACTCGGGTTTAATTTACCCAAATGATGGTCTAATTAACATTGTTACACGGCATTTTTCACTTAGGTTCAGCCAGACAGCTACATCAATGATAACTGCAGCTTAAACACACATTATGTGACGTGAAGGAAGCAGTTCAACCAAAACCTTGAACCTTTTCCATTACAGACTGACACACAACAGTTCCCACATCATGACTGCATTACCTGTTGACCAAATCTGGATTTTACCACGAGGATAAAAAAATAATGGAGATATACCATAGGAAATGCAGTTACTTCTAATATTAACACCATACAAACCATTTCTTACAAACTAGGAAGTAAAGTGTTTTTGTCTTAAGAGTGTAACTGGGATGGTACGTTTCATCCTTGTATTGGCAATACTGAAAAAATATTATTTTTGACTTAAATAATGTTATTCAGGTACACAGGCGATACATAAGTGATCCAGTGTTGTAATAACCATATACACACCCTCCTGTACCAAAAAGACACAGCTGGAAGGGGAAATTATTGAAATATCGTCATTTTTATGCTGGTCGCCGCAGAGTGAGGATGATAGCGATGTCGCCTCTCTCTCTCGTTAGCAAGTAAGGAGAGATGAAGATGACGGGGAAGCAAAATTCTCCATGGCAACGCAGACTCCCGGTCTTATTGCAACTGACAGTTAAGAATTCCTATCACATCTTGCTTACCGCTTTTTTCTGATTATTAGACCTGGTTATTGAGTTTGGAAGTTAGTGTATTAAACGAAATCTGAAACTAAATACTGTACAGCAACGACTAAAATTACCGTCTTTGACAGGAATGAAGTCAGTGACTGCTATACTCATTCTACACTAACCTGGCCACAAACTGCCATTACTCTAATCTGAATGTGACTTGTAGCCAGAGATTAACACTAGTATATGATGCCAGTCACGAATAAGTGCTATGGAATGGCTGAAGAGACACAGCATTGTGTTCCTCCGTCACTGAGCTGTGTAAAATAGGATACAATAGGACAAAAATCTGACCTAAGTTACGGCGAAAGAACTACAGTGACGATGACTGGTCAGGAAACAGAACGTAAGTGCCTTCCAAAAGTTAGCTAGTTTACTGTAACCCTAGAAATCCTTTACTACGCTGGGTGGTAACCATAAATGACTCCTGGTGGTTAGGGGGTTAGGGCACAGCAACTGGCTGGGGCTGCATGAGTTTACATCCGAGACAAGGTTAGTGGTTATTGTGTTCTCAATGCCACTGAGAGGCTAGTGAGGTGGATCACCCTCGCCTTAAATGTCAGAACTGAGTAGACCAGCCCCTGGCCCCTACGTTCCTGATGGGGCGGCACTGCATGATGGAGAGATGGAATGGAGGAACAAGGACGCAGGTTTAGGTGTTGAAGTGTAAGAAAGAGTACAGTGAGGAAGGATGCTTGCTGTTCCCTGAAAACACTGACAAGGAATGCAGAAGTGAATATGAAAAAAATAATAATGACTACTGTGCTTCCCATTAATATGGCAGGGAAACTCGGACTCTGCTGGAATGACAAGACAACAGTGTGATCAGTGGAAATGAGTTATATGTGGAATAATGGAATTACATGTACAGACAGGCAGACAATAGCGTAAGTAAATAAAGGAGTGTTGCGGTATTGGTCTGTGTGTGTATGTGTGTGTGTGTGCGTGTTTCAAGTATCCAGAAATGGTTGGGCAATGTGGAGAAAATGGAAAATAAGAAATGGACTATGAGGGTATGTATATGAGTGAGGTGGTGGAGGGGGAGGCCAGGAATGAGATGGAGATCGAAGATGAGATAATGAATATGACAGTGAATGGTTTAGAACGCCCTCCCATACTGAGTAAAATGTCTCATACAGTCAGTTTGCTTTCACCTGACACAGATCTCTAACCTCTTTTAGCTCAGTTGATGGCCAAATGTGGTTAGACAGGAGGGTGGATTTGACTGGTAACCAAGGAGATTCATTCCTACTTCATTACTAAGGTTTATCATGCAACGACATACTGTTCAAGGTGTGGGAGTGACACAGTCCCATCAGATGAAAACAAACCAACTATAGTATAAAAAAAAAAAAAAAAAAAAAAAAAAAAAAACACGGATCTTGTATTGGGCTGTTATTTTGCTTGTACTTTTTCTAGGAGGGAACAATCTTGTGGGATTCATTCTGGTCTTTGGTTCCTTCTTCCCTGTATTAAAACTCCTCCTCATCATCATCATCATCATCCGGACTTCCTTTCCCACCCTAAGGCTGGGTAAGGAGTATCAACGTCCAGACAGACCAAGTTTGCCCAATCCAATGGCCCACGCTTCCATTCACTCATCATTCAAGCCCCCGGTATCTGATACGCCAAAAACTTTCACGACATTCTCTAGCTTCACATAAACTTTTCCTTGTATTAAAATATAGGCTACACACCAAACGGAAAAACAAAATGATACATGGTCAAACATGATACCAAACTGTTTACAATTATTGCTCTATCACAGAAAGCTATCTATCAGTCTATCTACCTTTGCCAGACGCATTCATTTCAGAAAGGGTGGCCACGAAAAAAATCACCATGTCATTCTGTCCTCTGCCATCAGGCTGCCCTCCCTTTTACTCACACCATCCATTTTCATATACCTTTGCCCCGTCCCTCCACCTCATCCTTGGTCTCATCCTTCCCCTGTGCCGTATCTCATGAAGATACTCTCATTTACTCTGTTCATTTATCTTGTCCTAAAACTGTCACCTCTCCATCATGAATGCTCAGTTGTAACAATAAATTGCCACCAGAAACCAAGTCAGTCATCAGTAAGTGCTAAGAAAAGAAAGCAGAACCATTTGCACCTAAAAATGCCGTCTCTCCATCTTGAATGCCTAGTTGTAATAATTATAGTTCCCCACTAGAGTATGATGTTAGTCACAAAGTGCAGCGAAAGGAATGTAGAGCCATAGCAGTCTTTTTCTGCCACTAAGCTACGTGAAATGAGCTACAAGAGAACAAACACCTGGGCCAAATTAACGTGAAAAAATGTCATGAAACTAGTCACTAAGAGGCGCTATGAGTGATGTACAGCCCCAGCTTTATGTTTTTCTACCAATCAGTTGTGTGAAATAAGCTGTAAAACGACAATTTGGGCCATGTTAAGGTGAAGGAACTAAAGGCAATTTGTTATTCTCTGCACAAGGTCAACCCATCTCAGAGTACTATGAACATAACAGTATTAACGTAGGAGAGAAACTGATTGGATTGCTGCTGAATCATGTATGTATATATGTATGTATGTATATGTTTATGTGTATGAATGTACAGTATGTATGTGTTTGTATGTACAGCATGTATGTGTGTATACATGTACGTACGATGTATGTATAAGTATGAATGTACAGTATGTGTGTGTGTGTGTGTGTGTGTGTGTGTGTGTGCATATCTATATGTACGTATATGTATGTACAGCATGTGTGAATGTATATATGTATGTATACATGTATGACGTATGTATATATGTGCATATATGTACAGTATGTGTATGTTTATATGTATGTATACATGTATGATGTATGTATATATGTATGATGTATGTGTTGTAAGGTGTGTGTGTGTGTGTGTGTGTGTGTGTGTGTGTGTGAATATCTATATGTATGTATATGTATGTACAATATGTGTGACTGTATATATGTATGTATACATGTATGATGTATGTATGTATATGTATATATGTATGATGTATGTGTGTGTTGTATGTATGTATATATGTATATGCTGTACGGTATATATGTGTATATGTATGTATGTATATGTCCACTACGAGGAGTACACCATTTCTTTGTATATTCTTAGTCACACACTAACCCGTTTTCAGTCACCTGCTACGTGAACTATGCTGTACAGTGTACAAGGACGAAATTTCGGACCAAGTTAAGGTGAACCAACGACAATCACCTTTCACAGGGATTATCTATGGTAACTTTCTCTTTTCCTGTCACCTGAGATACTGGTGTGGATGTGGATGTGATAGAAAGCGTTAGGAGAAATACACTGAGATGGTTTGGCCATGTGGAGAGGATGGGGTGTGAGAGACTAACGAGAAGTGTGTGTGAGGTGGAGGCCGAGGATGAGATAGAAGGATGGAGTGAAGAGGCATATGAGAGTGGGGTGTGAGCTGGGAGGAAGGCAGTCGAATGACGGGGGACAGGGGAAGACGGAGGCGACTTGTTTGTGGCCACGCCTTACAGGAATAAGGGCTCTGGCAATAGATAGACAAATCTGATAATCATCCCTATCCCATTTCGGATTGACTGACAGCCAAGTGTAGTCAGTTTGGAGGGTTGGTTAGATAACGAACCAAGGAGACATATTATCTCATAACTAAGGCTCATCGACTTTCACATAACCACGACCTAATATTCAGGTGGGGAGGGGGGGGGTGATTTGACTAGAAACCAAGAAGACTCACTCCTACCGTAAGGCTCACCAAATTTCATGTAACCACAACTTGGTATCCTGGGTGTGGAGGCCTGATCTGACTAGTAACCAAGAAGACTCATTCGAATTTCACAACTAAGTATGCAAGCTGTGACCCTGTTCCCCAGACGAAAAACTGATATAATAGTAATAATAATAATAATAATAATAATAACAAATACTGCATGACACATTGTGTATGAAAATTAGCTCATACTATACTGCTATCATTCTATCCTACTTAGGGATAGGATGAGGTAGGATTCTTGTTAGTCTCTCGCTCTCTATCCTCTCCACATGGCCTAACCACCTCAATGTATTTCTCCTAACGCTTTCTATCACATCCACATCCACACCACAACGCTCCTTTCATGTAGGAACTTACTGAATATCACTTGATGATCGCCAGAATAAATTAATGTCACTGTACTAAGGAGGCTAAAAAGACTCACCTTAACATGACAGAACTTGGGCACAATGGTTGTGTCACTCAGGCAACCCATGTAGCTCCCTGACTCTGTATTCATGTTCCGATCTTCCAAGTAACGCACTATTAGCAAGTACCGGTAACACCGTGCCTGCAAGTGAATGGAAAAATTAGTTGGACGTAGGGTAGAAGGTGAACCCCAGTGTTTTTTCTTTTTTCTCAATGGTACAGTACATTACACAGAAAAGAATATCATGCATACAGATAAATAAATAATGTTCTTTAAACATTTTCTTCTGCTAATCATTTTGAAAACCAAGTTACAATAACAAACATCCTAAAGCAACAATAAGTCCCTAAATAATAATAATAATCTAATCCCGTGTTGCCCCATGACTTGGAGCCCGGGGCTACGAAAGTTGGTCCTGACATGATGAGTGACCAGCCTCATTCATCCCTTAGTGGCATTACGTGAGCAATAAACCCCAACCACCCCTAGGATATAAACCTGCACAGGCTCTATCTGATTGGAGCACTTTAATTACCCACTAAACCACCAGGCGCCATAATTTGGTTATATGGTTACCACCCAGCGTAGTAAATGGTTTCCTGTACACCAGGAAACCATTTGGCTTGTCATTCAGTGTAGTGACCCATAGGCAGTAGGAAAAGGAAAGAAAGACAGACGAGGGTGTGTAAAGTCACCCGTAGGCAGAAGGAAATGGAAAGATTGACGGAAGTAAGACAGAAAAGGAAGGAAGAGGAAAGGGCAGACACCTAAAGCAGCACTACATTGAGTGAGTGGATGGTGAGCGCCCCCACCTACCACTATTATAGTAAGCAGAATTAAGTGAAAATTAGTTGTAAGAAAGGCAAATGCGCAGGCACAGCAGGATACTTACGAAGCCGGCCACCTTCAACTTCAGTTCACAAGACTGCCAAATATCATCTCAATTCACCCAATATCCCTCACACACATACATCAAAGTGATCTCCACTTACTTGTCTAAATTAGTGAAAAGAATTGTGTAAGAAAAATACACAGAAGCTGCCGAAAAACGAATCAGAGTAGGATACTTATGAAGCCCGCCTTCCACGGCGTCTGTTCTTCCATTTAAACCACCATCCCTCCTATCATCACACAACACGAATATTTCCTTCGCATACTAATACCCTAGTAATCTCCATTCACTTGTTTAATATTAACAAGTAGATTTATGCACGTAAATCAGATGCTAGTGGTAAAATAATGGATGTGGGCCAGGATACTCACGATGCCGACTTTCTTGGGCGTCTACTCGGACTTTGCAGCCCTTAATGATCACGAAACACCAACACTCACTAGAAATGCTCGCCTCTAAGTTATCTCCAGTGCCTTATAAATTTTCACAAGCAGAATAATATAAGTAAATCAGCTGTAACTGTAGAAAAACTGGAATTATGGCAGAATACTCACCACGTCACTTCGAAAGTCCTTTAAACATGGCGTCGGTTACACTCGCAACGCCAACCTCGGAAGTATTCATAAAAGATCTTAAACTAATTTCCGGGATTTAATATGCCTTCACAGCATTTTAAAAGCATCAGAAATAGTTTCGCTTGGTTGATTTTTTCCCGTTTTTATACATACATATTCAGCTCGGTTGCGTGAAAAATATAAACCTACAATTTTAAACACGTGCACTAGACGCTCGACACATTTATAATATTGGAACCTGGGCTTCACCTCCGATGTGATGTCCGCGAAGTTCAAATTGGTATCATAGTTTTGATCAATTCTCTGATTTCTATGCTAGTATCACTGCACTTATGAGCGATTTAACTGTGTAAAAGATTTTTATATTACTACAACTACAGTATTTGCATGGAGGATATTTTGGGTTTGCTAACGATAAGATGAAGCCAAGGCCAATAATTGCTAACAAAATTCCCACATCTGACATTTTCTAGTTTCAAATTCTCTTCCTAAAATTAGTTTAAACCTTAGCAGTACTAAATGTTAACTTTTTAGAGACTTAGAGAGGAAATTACAGTACAATTTTCTTTTGCTTCCCTTGAACGGTTAGGTGATGAAGAGTAAGAATGAGTACAGTGGGGAAGGAAGCTTGCTGGTTCCCTGAAAACAATGACAAGGAATGCAGAAGTGATTATACAATAATAATAATAACAGTGACTACTGTGCTCCCCATTTTAACATATGGCAGGGAAACTTGGACTTTGCTGGAATGACAAGCTAACAGTGTGAGCAGTGGAAACGAGTTATATGTGGAATAATGGAATTACATGTACAGACAGGCAGACAATAGTATATGGAAATAAAGGAGTATTGCGGTGTGTGTGTGTGTTAGAAGAAATGTAGTAATAAAATAATATACGGTAATAATAACAATAATAATAATAATATTAATAATAATAATAATAATAAATACTGCACGACACATTAACTGTAAGAAAATTAGCTTATACTATACTATCATCAACCTAACTATCCTATTTAGCAATAGGATGAGGTAGGATCCAGAAACATTTATGCCATTTTCTAATAGCCATGGAGAACAAGGCGTCGGGGATGATGATGATGATGGACTAGGAGGAGGAGGAGGATTTATGGTGGTGGTGGTGGTGGCGGTAATAATCATGATGATGGTATTTTAACAGAAATCGAGCTAGTAGAAATATCCGGTATTCTGTTGCCAAATACACCTTCAAAAACTAGATATAGGAGTATAGCCTGTGACAACACCAACATGATATATAAACACCAACAGGCTCAATTGTACTGTGAACTGGTTGCCATGGTAACAACTGGGCCTGCCATCGTCACTTCGCCATCAATCATATCTCTTAACCATACTGCAGTTTCTTCTACTCTCTCTCTCTCTAACTCATGGGCTCTCTCACTTGCACTAAATCACATCTCGTAACCATGCTGCAGTTTCTTCTACTCTAACCCATGGGCACTCTCTCTCTCTCTCTAAATCACAGGCTATCTCTTAACCATACTACAATTTCTTTAACTCATGGGCACTCCCACTCACACTCTCTCTCTCTAGATCATCTACATCGTTTAACCATACTGCAGTTTCTATTCTCTAAAACTCATGGGCGCTCTCACTCACTCCCTCTCTCTCTAAATATCTCTTAACCATAGCTACTGCAGTTTCTTCTTCACTCTCTCAAACTCGTGGGCACTCTCACTCACTCTCTCTCTAAATCACATCTCTTAACCATGCTACAGTTTCTTCCGCTCTCTGACTCAAGGCATTCTCACTCACTCTCTCTAAGTAATCTCTTAATTATACTGCAGTTTCTTCTACTCTAACTCATGGGCACACTCTCTCACTCCCTCTAAATCACATCTCTTAACCATGCTGCAGTTTCTTCTTCTACTCTCTCTCTCTCTCTAACCCATGGGCAGCCACTTACATCACTGCAACCCACCCAACTATCATGACCTGCGAGTATTATCAAGAGGATGGAGAGGACAGACAGCGAGAGACTAACGAGGAGTGTATGTGAGTGAGGTGGAGGCCAAGGGTGAGATGGAGGGAAGGAGAGGTACCGGTATATGAGAGAAGGGGATGTGAGTTGGGAGCAGGGCAGCGAAATGGCGGACAAGGCGACATGGGGGCGATTTGTTTCTGGCCACCCCTTACGGGATGAAGGCATCTGGCGATAGACAGATGGATAGATGGAAAACAAAAATGACAAAATGCAAAGACCTCTATATTTTACTGCTAGTGCATAATAATAAAATCTGTCGAATATATGCATAAACTTACAAAAACAAAAGTAAAAATAAGTCTATTAAAAAAAAGAAAAAAAAACAAACACCGTAAACATCAGGTGGTTGCCATGGAAACAAGTCCATCTCCCCTTCTCCATCATTCATGTTTCGTCACAAATCTGTACCAAACCACTTCAGCCAACCACCATGCCACCTGGGGACAATCGGCAACAGTTAGAATTAGGTGGAACTGAACTGAATAACGGATTCCTATACTCATTTTGTTTTTTCTTTTTTAATCGAGGCGAAGATGCACTTGACAGGTTGGCGGCGACTGGCTGAATGCAACATAACTTCATAATCTCTTTACTCGTTAGCATTAGTAATTGACAACATATATATGTGGGGGTAATTTGAGTTAGTACATGTTATTCGGACATGTCACATTCGGCCAATCATCACCAACCTGTAAGTGCATTTTCGCCTCGGGGGAAAAAAAAAAAAAAAAAAAAAAAAAAAAAATCTATAGCGCCTATCAAAGACCATATAGCGCTAATTCAAAGCCAAGACTTAAGCTGACCTGCCGTAGTCCACCCCCCACTTCTCGGGGGGGAGGGGGGGGGGAGAGTAGCTAGCGGCGTTACGTAACCATGCAGTTGAGCCGCCCAGACATATCAGTGCCACCACATGAAGACGTCCCTCTCCACCACCAAAGTGCTTTATAGGTAGAAATGGAACTGTTTTAGGCTTTTTTCTGTAAATTATTGAAAATATAACCCCTTCAATCCAGTGACATCTATCTGTGTATTACCACATGACTTAATCCTGTACGGGGTAGCGACAGAAAAATTGCTTCCACGGTGTTCTGTCCTCTGCCATTTGACAACCCTCCATCCAACTCACACCCCCTTCTCTCATATATATCTCCATTCCATTCCTCCATCACATTCTTGGTCTCTCCCTCCACCTCGTTCACATACACTCCTAGTCAGTCTCTCAGCCTCCATTCTCTCCACATGGCCAAACATATGCTTCAGATTATTCTTGCTACTTCTAGATGTTTATATTCAACTTAGGAGAGACTTCAGACTGGCAAGGTTAGATACATTATAACCTTTAATCCCTATACTACACCCGGGTGCAGTGGTGGGTACTGGCCACTATCATCCACTCTCTTAATGTTGTGCTGCCTACTTCTTCCCTCACGCATCATTCCCTTTTTGTGTCTGCCCTACTATCACGCACTCACTTGATGTAGTGCTGCCTACCTCTTCTTTCACCTGTCATTCCCTTTTTGTGTCTGGCCTCTTCTCTTCCTGTTTTTCTTATCCTTCCTGTTGCTTTTTATTATCCTTCTTTCCACTTCAGGTGACTCTATACTGAGTGACAAGCCTACTGGTTTCCTATAACCAAGGAAACCCTTTACGATAGTGGGTGGTAACCATATAACCAAACAGCAGATGACGTGGAGCCTACTATGGCGTCCCTGTTACTGGATGGAGATGCAAATTCCGTCTGGGAACCCAACTTCCTTACTCTTCCCCGCACCTCGCAGTGGCAAAGTGCTGTCCACTGCAAGGAAACATTGGTTCACTGCATGGGACGGTCCTACAGGGGGAGTTGCTTCTTTGTGATTGAATGGTCTGCTCAATCAGAGACCAAGGTTACTCAACAACTGCTCACGAGTAGTCTTTAAACTAAATAAAATGGTCTACAATACCAAAAACATATGTTAAATACATCAATGGATTGATGGGGTTAAAGCTGCCTTAAAGCACACAGTTGTCTAGAGATGGCAAGAATAACACTGACAGTTACTAGATTCAAGAAGTTCACAGCAAAAAAGAAGGAAAAAAGGCCAACCTATAAGAAGGAATTAGTTATTCTTCTCAAGTGTTATCCATGTGACTTTACAGTACAGTATCACATTGGTTCTAACTTGACCATGATTCCCAACCCCTTATAGCTTGGTGATGGCCAGGTGTAGTTTTAGAAGGGTGGATGGACTTAAACATACTAGAAAACAAACATTTTCCTCCAATGTGATTGTTAATAAGTAGGAATGGCAAAAGTGCACAGATAAGAGATGAAAAAGAGCACAAAAAGAAAAGAATACTGTATTCAGGATGGGAGGAGATTTGAAGACCTACACCCAATACTACATACAGTACCACACTTTACCCAAATAACTGTAGCTAATGGAATGTAGTAATGAGTATGCCTCCAAATCACCTCCCATCCTGAATGCTCTCTTGTTTCTGTTCTATTTTCATCTCTTAACTGTGCAATTTTGCCATCACTACTTCTTAACAATCATATCAGAAGAAAATGTTTTCTGGTTTATTACCTTTTTTTTGGACGTATAATTATGCAAAAAGCAAGTATTAGGTTTGGATTGTTACATGCGTAGCACTTTGAAAGACTAAAACGAGGGTGTCCTCCCATGAAAAGAAGTTTGGGTATGTTCTTTAATAAACTGGGCGAGCTGCAGCTAACCAACACTGCACAAAGTTACGTACAGTACTTACGGGGGACCGCGATGCGGTTTTCAGGCCGTAACTTGCGAACCGTAGCCTGAATACTTTTCCAAACATGAAATGAAACCTCTACACTTGACAAGCACCATTTTGGTGTACAGTACTCACGCATGCGCCTTTACGGTTTGGACTTACGACTGTTGACGACAGACAGAAAGAACAAAATCTTTATTTGTGCGGTTCGATTTTGCGACTCCTCTGAAGGTTAGCAAGACCTTTGCGGATAGTTTTGCACTTGAATAGCGAAGGTCTTTTAGTTTATAAGCTTAGAACTAAGCTTTCCGACCGTTGTGCCGCGAATGCCCCTATACCCTACATGAGAAGACGCCACTCAACCTGCGCCACACATACTTACGGAATGCTAACGCACTCCGTGATAAACAAGGAGACCCATTTTGTTTGACCATTTTGTAGCAATAAAAGTGTCTCATGAAAGACCTAGTCTGCCCCTCAATAGCCTCATGTGCAACTACAACCAACTTTAAAACCCCAGCTCCGGGGGTGAAATCCTCTCTCTCGAGCTAATGGAAGTGACAAAATGAAAAAAATATGTGAGGTGGTGTGTGGGGTGAAGAGAAAACGAAAAGGGGTGCAAGGAACAGCATGGTGGAATGTAGAGGTGAGACAAGCTGTGGCGCAAAAGAAAGCATATAATGAGTGGATGGGAAGCAGAGGCATGGAGGAAGTTCAGAGGCGAATGGGAGAGTTATATGGTGACTAAGAGAGGTGAGAAGATTATAATTATGTCCTGTGCTTGCCATTCTCAACAGGGTTCAGAAAGACCCCAGCTTAACATACCAAGACACCACATTTAGGCACATTAATTTTCTTTTCGGTCTGAGCTGAATAAAATCACTTGGAGATAGCAAGAATAAACTGACATCATCGGAGTGATGCGGCAAAAAAAGACGCTGACCTGCACTGAGAACACTCCACACTCAGACACTAATGTTCATGTAGGTCTATCTATCTATATATTGCCAGACGCCTTAATCCCGTAAGGGATGGGAAAAAACAAGTCGCCTCCATGTCGCCTTGTCCCCAACCATTTCGCTTCCCTGCTCCCAGCTCACACCCTCCTCTCTCATATACCACTTCACTCCATCCCTCCATCTCATCCTAGGCCTCCTCCTCCCTCTCCCCCCCTCCACCTCATTCATATACTCTCCTCGTTAGCCTCTCGCTCTCTATCCTCTCCACAAGCCCAAACCACTTCAATTTATTTCTCCTAACGCTTTCTATCACAGCCACATCCACACCACAACGCTCCTTTCATGTAGGTACCTACTGAATAAAATCACTTGATCGCCAAAATAAATTAATGTCACTGTACTAAGGAGGCTGAAAAGACTCACCTTAACATGAAACACTACACTTGGGCACAATGGTTCTGTCACTTAGGCCCCCATGTAGCTCCCTGACTCTGTATTCATGTTCCGATATTCCAAGTAACGCACTATTAAAATGCAACACCGTACCTGCAGGTGAATGGAAAAATTAGTTGGAGGTAGGGAAGAAACTGAACAATATTACTTTTCTTATTATCAAAGAAAATATTCCGTTTTTTTTTTCTTATGGTAAAATACATTACACAGAAATGATTATCAGACATACAGATAAATAAATAAATGTTTTTGACACATTTTCATCAGCTACTCATTTTGAAAAAAAGGTTACAACAAACATCTAGAGCAACAGTGAGTCCTTAAATAAAAATCATCATGATCTAATCCTGTGTTGCCCCATGAGGAGTGTAAGAGCCCGGGGCTATGAAAGTTGGTCCTGACAGTGAGTGACCAGCCTCACTCATCCCTGAGTGGCATTACGTGAGCAATAAACTCCAACCACTCCTTGGATATAAACCTGCACAGGCTCTATCCGATTGGAACACTTTAATTACCCATTAAACCACCAGGCGCCATAATTTGGTTATATCGTTACCACCCAGCGTAGTAAATGGTTTCCTGGTGTACAGAAAACCATTTGGCTTGTCACTCAGTGTAGTCACCCATAGGCAGTAGGAAAAGGAAAGAATAAAGGAAAGACAGAAGAGGGAGTGTAAAGTCACCCGTAGGCAGAAGGAACAGGAAATAATGAAGGAAAGTATGACACGAGGAAAGAGAAGGAAAGGGCAGACACCTAAAGCAGCACTACATCAAGTGAGTGGATGGTGAGCGCCCCCACCTACCACTAACACTGTATCCAGAATTAAGTGGGTAAATTAGTTGTAAGGACAAATGTGCAGGCACAGCAGGATACTTACGAAGCCGGCCACCTTCAACTTCAGTTCACAAGACTGCCAAATATCATCTCAATTCACCCAATATCCCTCACACATACACCAAAGTGATCTCCACTTACTTGTCTAAATTAGTGAAAAGAATTGTGTAAGAAAAATACACAAAAGCTGCCGAAAAACGAATCAGAGTAGGATACTTATGAAGCCCGCCTTCCACGGCGTCTGTTCTTCCATTTAAACCACCATCCCTCCTATCATCACACAACACGAATATTTCCTTCGCATACTAATACCCTAGTAATCTCCATTCACTTGTTTAATATTAACAAGTAGATTTATGCACGTAAATCAGATGCTAGTGGTAAAATAATGGATGTGGGCCAGGATACTCACGATGCCGACTTTCTTGGGCGTCTACTCGGACTTTGCAGCCCTTAATGATCACGAAACACCAACACTCACTAGAAATGCTCACTTCTAAGTTATCTCCAGTGCCTTATAAATTTTCACAAGCAGAATAATATAAGTATATCAGCTGTAATTGGTTGAAAAAGGTGGAATTAAGGAAGGATACTCACCACCTCGCTTCAAATCCTCCTGAAACATGGCGTCGGTTACACTCGCAACGCCAACCTCGGAAGTATTCATAAAAGATCTTGAACCACTTTCCGGGATTTAATATGCCTTCAGAGCATTTTAAGAGCATCAGAAATAATTTTAACTAGGTTGTTTTTTTCCCGTTTTTATATATACTGTATATACATATATTTAGCTTGGTTGCGTGAAAACTGAAAAATAAACCCGCAATTTTATACACGTGCACCAGACGTTCGAAACATTTATAATTTTGGAACCTGGGCCTTGTCTACGATATGATGGCCGCGAAGTTCAAATTGGTATCATAGCTTTGATCAATTCTCTGATTTATATGCTAGTATCGCTGCACTGATGATCGATTTAACTGTGTAAAAGATTTTTATAAGCTACATTATTTGCATAGATACTACCCTCTTACGGGATAATTTGAGTCTCACTCATGACTGTGATGATGTCAAGTGAGGTGTTAACAATTTTCAGTGGGTCGTGAAGATCAGTCATCTGTTTTACTCAAATCGGCAGACTTTCCTTTCCTAGCATGGAAACAAACGCGCCTTCTTTCAAACTGTAGACCTCTTCTCTAACCACACCACCACCTCCGGCATGACTTGAAGTGGCCTACATTATAATACCCCACGTTTATCAATGTATTTGAACCTGAATTTACCCCACGGTTATAAGTGTATGAATATGGACCTGAATTTACCCCACTAAACCCATTTTGACCTAATTCAACTAGTAACCTGAATGTAAAAATAAATGTTAAAAGCACACCTACTTCACTGCCAAGTGTAGAGGCCTGAGGCTAGACTAACATCTATCTATCTAACATAATCCAGTATATTTAACCAACTTGATCACTCGGTTTCCACTAGGTTTAATGATTACTTTTCAGTGAAATAACCTTTTTCCTCTGAGATCCATTCTCATAAACCAGAACCACCTAAAGGCAGCACTAAATCAAATCAATAAATGATGAAAGTCTTATCTGAACAAATATGGATAAGAAACCTGATACTCAGTAGTAAAGCAGCTGCATTTCTAGATCAGGATATGAAAACTGGGATGGTTTGGTCATGCAGCAAGGACGGAGAATGAGAAACTTAGACAATGTATGACTAGAGTGAGGTGAAGGGAGGGCCAGAAGGGCACAGAATGATACGGAGGGAAGGGGAGGAGGCATATGAAGGAGAGTTTAATTTGGGTTATGGTGACAAAGATTACAAGTTAGTGAGGGCTGCCAGGTAGTGCAGGACAGGATGGCATGGAGGTGGTTAATTTGTGTCCACTCCTTGTGGGATTAGGGTGTCTGGCTATTGATAGATGAACACAAGGGAAAGAACAACTAGCACCAAGCCAGAAAATACCTATATGGCACTAAGGGAAGAAGGCAGCAGAGTTGATGCTGACAGATATAGCCCTGGCTAATTCCATGTTGATTGTGTTATAGTTAAGTCAGCACTGATAGAGCTGGTGCTGTTAGATGGGGCATTTCCAGTGTCTGAGAAAGTGGGATACCATATCTAAGAGGGCAATGGGATTCCCAACCCTCATCACCCTCTTCCTATTAGTCACCTCTTACGACACGCTGGGAATACGAGGGTAGTATTCTAATTCCGCTCCACCAAGGGGATCCCCCTACCCCAGGGGGAGACGGATGTCAAGACTGAGGGGTTATAGCTCTTTCACCATAACTTGGCCGTGGTTTTTGTCTGTTTGCAGTTTATTTCACATAGGCCAGTGGCAGAAAGAGTGCCATGGTTTTACATCCTTCCCATAGCACTTCCCTACAACTAGCATAATTTTCCAGTGTTAATCTATTAATGTAACTTGGGATACAAGGTGGAGAGATGGCAATTTTAGGCATGTGTAATAAAATGAGCACAAGTTCCTCCCTCAATGCTATTATTCTCATATTCTCAGCAGAGCAAGTGTTCCCAAGCCACCTGGTGATGGACACCTTCATGTGGTGGCACTCATGTGACCAGACAGAATCTGTCCTGTTATATAAAAATACCACCCTCAACTCCTTCCAGATTCACTTAAAAGATGGTTGATGCACAAGGAGGGAAAATTCAGTCTGCCATCCACCGGGTACTTTAGTCAGATGAGGCTGGGGTTACAACAGCTACTACTAACACTCTTCATGGTGGGCATCTGCACCTGCCACAGATAACTATTACTGCACACATATAAATCAATGAGCATTCCAACAGAAAAAATTAGTGATCATTATTGCTCTCATCATTCTAACCCTATTTTCCAAATTCACAATGAATTTAATGAATCAGAAGCACATGAATTTGAACTCCCTGACTTCAGTCAGAGGCAGAATTCTGTTCCCTTCAATAGTTTTGGAGCTACGAGGATGCTAATACAAATGAAAGACAGTGGAGGGGTTGCCATGTCCTTAAAACACGAGGGCAGGGTGGGGTGGGGGGGGTGGGATGGGGCGTGCATGGAAGAGGAGAGCATTAAGTCCCATTTTACCTTTCACAAGGTGTAGGAGACCAAGGGTAGGATACTTTAGTCCAAAACAATGAGGGATAGACGCCCAGCCTACTCCAAGTGGCATCATCATCATCATCCGGACCTCCTTTCCCACCCTAGGACAGGGTGAGGAGTAGCAACGTCCAGACAGCCCAAGTTTGCCCAATCCGATGGGTCATGCCTCTATTCTCTCATCATTCAAGCCCCCAGAATCCTGGCTCTATGGAATACGCCAAAAAACTTTCATCATATTCAGTAGCTTCACATAAATGTATCCGACAGTAAATCTGAACGCTGTCACGTTAAAAAAGGGTGCCAAATCCCTGGTTATGTACTTCTCATGCCATTCTTCCAGCCAGCTTGATCTCTTGTCAGTCCCCTAGCTTCACCAACTTCCATATCTCTCTTCCTTACAAACTCATCCACCATATCCCTCCACCTTCTCCTTGGCCTACCTCACTTCCTCCCTCCTTCAAACTGGCTCAGATATACCTTTTTCACCACACTATTGTTATCCATTCTCTCCACATAACCATACCATCTCAGTGCATGCTCGTCAATTCTGGTAACCACAGACTTCCTCACTCTGCAACATTCACAAATCACATTATTTCATATCCTATCTGCTCTCTGTGCTCCATATACATTCCTCAGCAGTCCCATCTCCACTGCTCCCACTCTTGACTTTTATTTTCATGCCACACCATAGTCTCACACCCATATGTTAAAGTTGGCACTAACACTCCTTCATGTAAGCCTTGTGCAGCTGCAACACTCAAGCCTGTTTCTTATAAAGGCCTTTATAGTACCAGCTACTTTCCTTCCTTGTGTCACTCTACTTTCCACTTCTTTTACACATTTTCCTCTCTTTTCTATCACTGTACCCAGGTACTGTATTTGAACTCTCCCACCAATTCCAGTCTCTCTCCATTCACTGTAACATCACACTGGGAGTCACCTTCTTTCTCGATTACCATCACTATACTCTTTTCTACATTTACTCTCAAGGCACAATGCTCACAGACATCAGCAAAACTCTGCACTAGTCTACCAAGTTATAGTTCGGTATACACAAGTAGCACTGCATCACCAGCAAACCACAAAAATTGAGATATTCCATCCATCACCATTCATTACCAAAGCCATCCCTCTCTTCATTACTTGTGTTTTTACTTCTCTCATCACCCATTTAACATTCATATCTAAATGGCATTACATTTAAAAAAAAAAAAAAAAAAAAAAAAAAAAAAAAAAAAAAATTGCTGCCTCTTGGAAATTTAATCCAGTGCACATGACACAATTGTTACTCTGAATGGTACCTAAGATCACTAGACCAACAGGAACTGCTCTGCATATATAAAATTTAATACCTCTAATGCACAGTTGTATTTATAAGTTTCTGGTACAGAGGCTTGAACACTCAATCTACGTAGATATGGAGGGAAGACAAAGGTAACATTATTATCTGACCATCATTGTGATGTTTGGCTGGGACATTCAGCTAAATTCACTATCATCATTAGCTACACAGTTCACCATTAACTCATGGATTGCGAGTCACAGCTCAGGCTAGGAAGCATCACATTGCAAGCCACAGGTCAGGCTGTGCTATCCTTGCAGTGGCCATGAATCACCACTAACTATTCCATCTCTACGCAAACTTATGCATGGCACTACGCAAAGACAGATTCCCCCCCACCCCACCAGATGATGCCCTGGATGTTCATCTTCAAGTTTATAATAAACAAAACCTTCCCCCCCTCCCCACTACACCCCTAAGCAAACTTGAGCATGGCACTATGCAAAGATGGAGAGAATTTTTTTTTTTTTTTCACAAGATGATGCCCTGGATGTTTAACTTCAAGTTTATTATAAACAAAAACTAAAAAAAAAATTTTTTTCCATTTTTTGCACACCATAGGGTGGGATAAAAAAAAAAAGGTTATTGCGCAATCCACGGGTTAACTATATCACAGACTTGTAATTTCAACTGCACCATTATCCCTACAGACATCTCCTTACACTTTGTACTTTGCTAATGTGGAGAATGACTGATTCTGGCCATCATTCTCCTTTGGCAGAGATTCATTCCTGTAGCAGATCTGTATACAGTAGACAGATACAAATACCTAAGTGTAAAATCTTAACTGTCTAACATAGCATTTCAGTATTCACCAATACTGTATTTATATATATATATATATATATATATATATATATATATATATATATATATATATATAGTATATAAAAATCCTCCATAAACATAACCTGTTGTTACTACAGTAAAGTTGCTGATGAGTAACACCAGGCAGTCTGGCTGAGCAAACCATAACTGTTGGCAAACAACCACCCCTGCAAGGTCATCTTGTGCAGTGACTCAATGTTCCCTTGCAGCAGACAATGCTTTGTCACAGCGAGGCTAGGGGAAGAGTGCGCAGGTTGGGTTCCCCAGTGGAACTCTTTCATATCGTTCCATCCAGTCAATAGGGACGCCACAGTAAGCTCCATATCACCCTATTATTTGGCTACATGGTTACCACCCAGCACTGTAAATGGTTTCCTGAGCTACAGGAAGCCATTAGGCTTGTCACTCAGTGTAGAGCCACATGAAATGGAAAGAAGGGTAATAAAAAGTGACAGGAAGGATGGGAGAAAGAGGAAGAGGGGAGGACAGACAGAAAATGTTTTGTAAAGGTGAAATAAGAAGTAAGCAGCACTACATCAAGTGAGTGGATGATGGTCACATCACCACCTACCACCACGTTGCAGTAAAGGCAATGAGTAAAAAAAATGTCTTACTCATTTTTATCTGTTACATTTTTAACATTATATAATAAAATACAGTACAACCTTCCAATCTGTTCAGATCGGTGTGGAGTAGTAGTGCCGGAAAATTATATCTAAAAATTGAAAATAATTACACCACTACACTGTACTGCAACTAAATTACCAGTACCTAACATTATAAACACTAAATAAGATTTGCATATAAGTTAAATTATATAAAACTTAAAATTCATATAATACAGATATCATAAATTTACATTCTATCTAAACGGCCCTGACAAATATGAAAATATTTCACTCAAGAAGGGAAAGTGGAAGCATGAAGCTAATCTACAATATTTCCATACAACTCATTATCAACACATCATTACCCTCATAACTTAACACTTCTCTAATCATAAAATATTCACATACTTACAATCTACCTATTCCATCTCAAAGAACTAATGTTACTGCTACTAACTTGTACTAGGCTATTCATCCTTTCTCATTAGACTAATTTTACCCTTACCTCCTTCTGTCATGCATCTGGGAAATGAACACTGATGTAACATAGTAATTACATTTATAGTCAACCCTTTTGCTGAAACTTAGGAACTTTGTATATTTTATTCTATCCTCGGGCAACTTTACTCAGCTCAGGAAACCTACTGTGGCAAGAGAGTTAAAGAATATCTACTAGTAATTTTATTCTCTGTCTGCAAAGTATAAATGTCAATCTTTATTATGGCTGACTCCAGACAATGTTTAGCCAAGAACTGACTCCTGCAAATGGGTTAGGTATTTATTGTGATTCTTTTATAAAAAATGTTACTATTGGTTTTCCTATAAATCTCATTAGACGATTAAATAATACATGATGTATGATGGTGACGACGTACTTTTTACCTTCTCTCTATAGTGATCACAGTTCTAATTAACTGTACACCTGTGACAATGCCAATATAATGTAATTAAGTGAAAGAATCAGTTCAGTGTTTTATATTAAGAAAAATATACTCAGGCTTCCCTACAACCTTACCACAGCAAATTATATCAAAATTCATGCTTCAAGAAGTACAAATTCTGTACTGGGTACTTACATTTTACTGGACTGTACCATATCCATAATCTTAATTGGTACTGCTTTGTATCTTCTGCCAGTTCTATAATATCCCTCTCTACAGCACTGAGGCCCAAAGTGAGTCTACTGTAGTCTATTACATTTAAGCCCTTCAATCTGGTGATGTCTCAATACAATCTGTTTGTATTGCCTCATGATGATTGAATTTAACTTAGGAATGATCTCACACATGTAACAGGTTAATGAAGGCTGTATATAACCCATCTAGTTCAGCTGTGCAGAACTATCTGGAGGTAGCAAGAACTGATTAGTGGGAAAAAAAAAAAAAAAAAAAAAAAAAAAGTCACCTGATTGAAGGGTTTGGGGACAAGTCACCAATGCTACACTTTCTTCCTATATCAAATTTCACCATTTTCATATCTACAGTACTATTGATGTTCAATGGTCTGTTTTGAAAATACTCTGCTATCAAGGAGCACCTAGTATTGCTGTTCAGCACTATCAAGCACAAGGCAAAACAAAAACTTTAACAGCCAGTCAGTAAAGTCATTTACTTTTCATTAGGTGTAGAGGTACTGGTTAACTGCTTGAATCTGTTTCATTATCAGTTTTATTATTTTTTTGCTACCACTTATATATATATATATATATATAGATATATATATATATATATATATATATAGAATAATATATTTAATTTATATATATTAAACTTATGAGTCCCTTCATACGGAAAGGATTACTGTAACAGTGACTAAATTTAACCAATCCAGATAGGAAAGTTTCTTCTGTCTTGAATAAAATCACATGAGGCAAGAGTAACAAACTAAATAATATGCCATTAGATTCAAGGAGTGAAGCTTGTACAGAACTTGACAAAAATACAGGAGCTACTTGATATTATCCTTACTTCAATATGTGTAGCAAGACCAGACTAGAAATCAAACACTTATAAGAACACAGTCCTCTTCTCGTTACCCAAATTGCTAAGCAACTCGTCAAGTGAGCAAAAGCAAGTATTCTGCAGTCTAGAATTGTATGTTAATGAGGCAGACAATGTGAAAATTACATCAAGGCTGTTCTTCACCACGGTGCTGATACAGGACGGTCACGCGTGCTTCAATGACATTTTTTAAATACCCTTTGCTCTTGCTGTAAGCTTCCTTTGCTCATTACTAAGACATTGCAAGAAAGCTGTGCATCTTACTCAGTATATGAATATTAATACAATGAGCTGGTATGAACACTGACTTACTGAAACACAGAAAGGCTATACAGAACAGTACTGGTTACAAAGTACATAAATATTAACATTACCGCATTGCGATAATTGAGTTGATTCTTACTGACTACGTCCACAAACAGTCAAAAATCAATGTGTACGGTACATTCAATTACCTCATCTTCCATTATCCCTGCCTATGATCTCCAGTCTTTCAAACACACAGTATTGTGTCTTGGCATTTTGAACTAAGCATACATTGAATATGGATTTCTTTTGCTGAACATTCTTCCAGAAGGTTTTAAGTCTTTGATTCTTCCTTTCTATGTATAGTACGGTACAGTCATAAGCAAAAGTTTTCTGACAATCCTCTGCCACTGTGTCCTGCCTTCCACACTGCTCATCCCTACCTAAATGACAGTATCCTTGTTTTTCACATGACTTTGTTATCCAATTTATACGGGGGAATCATGTAACACCTTTCCCTGTCTCAACTGGCAGAGAAGTCTTAGCTGAACTTTTGTTCATGACTGTGCTATCATGGTCAATACTCACTGGACTAAATTCATTGTGTTTACTAAAATGCCTTGTGACTGACTTTTTTATAGGAGCACAGCTTTGGGTGAGAGCAACTGAATGTTTTCTTTAGCATATGACAATGTCTACACATTATTATTATTATTAATATGATGCTATAAAAGTATCAATAATAATATTTCTGTAGATTTTGGTCCAGAGACTTTTGACTGTAACCAAATACAGTATATATACATACACACACACACACACACATATATATATATATCATCATCAGCTGTTTGAGTATTCACTGCAGGACCGG
This sequence comes from Coenobita brevimanus, assembly GCF_032717465.1. Classification (NCBI taxonomy): domain Eukaryota; kingdom Metazoa; phylum Arthropoda; class Malacostraca; order Decapoda; family Coenobitidae; genus Coenobita; species Coenobita brevimanus. Next base: position 25,959,953 of record NC_137060.1, on the reverse strand, counting down.
CCTATCCCAACCGAAGTCAGGATGATACAGCCAATGTATCACTACAAAGTGGCTTAGGCTGTCTGGTAGAGATTGTATGTAGGGTGAGAAGTGCTTGTAAGTGTAACTGTAGTGTTGGAGTGGCTTTGGATGTATGTGTAGTCTGTGAACCAAGTGTGATCGGCCCACGCAAGCCGACTGGGTGCAAGCATACTTTATAGTAAGCAACACTGGTTTAAACCCAGCATCTCTTGTGTCCGCCAATGCAGTATGTGGCCGGGTGAACACTTCCAAAGTTTATTACCCTGGCGAGGCGAGAACCCTGGCTCACCCGTGTACGAAACGCACACTCTACCACAAAGGCTCCATATATATATATATATATATAAATATATATATATATATATATATATATATATATATATATATATATAAATATATATATATATATATATATATATATTTGCATATACAGTAGTACCTCATTTGTCCGAATGCTCAGTATCCGGGCGTGTTCATTATCCCGACGCTGGACCTTGGATCTATTAAACCGGTCGCGTGGCCACCGGGCTAAGTCTTTCCCAACCACCACCACCACCACCAAGCACAGACCACAAGCCACAAGTATATGTTCTGTGACAGCAGCCGTCTGCCTCTCTACCGAACGTCGAAAGTCCCCCGGTCACCATGAGTTGTGTTTTCCACATGGCCACTCGGCGTCTAACAGACAGCAAGTCATGAATATGTACGGTAAAAGTGCCCGTCCTCCTGTTGACAGAAGGGGGAGAATCCTGCCCACAGCCTCGCATCTTCCCCCCACCCTCCCGTCCCTTCTCCGTACTCTTTCAGCTCCCCTCTCACTCCCTACCCTCCTCCATGGTGATAACACTGACTCGTGAATTCTCTCTCTCTCTCTCTCTTTTTTTTTTTTTTTTAATGACTACCATTGGTCGTACCAAAATTCTGAGAAAGCTCGTGAAACTCTGCTTCTAGACATATGCTTAACTCTTGGAAGATGCTGGCAAAATTTTGCATTAGGATTGTGGGAAGCTATATGAAGGTAAGTTTTACTCCTGAACACTATCCTCACTGCATTTCTGTACTCTTACTTATCAGTTCCATGTTTTCTATTGGCTTATCTTATAGTATAAACAGCAGCAAAGATGATGGTATACCATTTATATCAATATAACCAATTTCCAGGGGCATATTTGGCCAGTGATTTTTTTTTTCCCCCATGAGCAATCACTCGTCACAGATAACTGATTTTCAAACCGTCTTCAGGTTTTTTGTGGACTTTTGTTGGTTATGCAATGTTTTCTTGATGTTTAGCATTAATATGGATAATCGTATGTGTATTTTGATGTCTCAATATGGCAGACTGACCTGAAAACAGTGCCAAAATTAGGAGGAGTACTGTACATACAGTAGTGCAAAGGTCGTGTGGTTTTTTGTTTTCATTTTTTTTTTTTTCATGGTTTTCTTGCTGTCGGGCATTACTTTGGATATTCCTATGTGTGTTTTGATGTCTAAATACTGCAGACTGACCTGAAAACAGCACCAAAATTAGGAGGTGTACTGAACATACAGTAGTGGATACGTAGGGTGTTTTTTTGGTTTTCAGTGTTTTTTTTGCATGGTTTTCTTGGTGTTCAAAATTATTTTGGATAATCCTAAGTATGTTTTGATGTCAAATTACGGTAGAATGACCGGAAAACACTGACAAAATAAGGAGGGATACTGTACATACAGCAGTGTATAGTTAGGGTGTTTTTTGGTTTTCAGTGGTGCTTCTGCATGGTTTTCTTGGAGTTTAGCATTACTTTGGACATTCCTTTGTGTGTTTTTATGCGTAAATATGCCTGAATGACCGGAAAACACTGCCTAATTGAGCACAGGTACTGTACAAATAGGTTAGGTATAGGTTGGAGGTTGGGTATAGGTAGGGTCTGGGTATGGTAGGGGAATAGTATTCATTATCCAGATGTTGCCACTATTCAGACATGCCTTTGGCTCTATTATGTCCAGATAAATGAGGGATTACTGTATGTATATATAAGTTTGTGTGTGTGTGTGTGTGTGTATGTATAGACATATATATATATCTGCTACACAGATACTCTATAAACATTTCATAATCCAGTCCTTCTTTTCATGTGCCTGTGACACAACCTCTACACATCATTGTTGTGATTCAAATGTAGTCTCTCAATCCATCACAAATCAACTCCTCATACATCTTCCTATACTCGTTCCCTCCACCTCATCCATGGTACCTGTTATGTCACATGAGACAATGAACCACATGTGCAATAGGGGTACTGTAGTCATAATTTAACATCAAGGATGTGTATAGGCTAACATGCTACCTTATATATAACAACTTCATGTGGGACATGATTTTGGTTCATGACTTAGGAAAAAGAAAATCAAAACAATTTAGCTGTTAAATCATTAGCAACTCAGTCATGAAACAACTTTAAACGACGCCTGCTTGTACCTGTACTATACTCTTAATCTTACTGTCATTTTCCAATCATTTATTCAAATCATTTTTTATTTCTGGCTAATTTCTCCTTTGTCTCTCTTTTGTCTGTACTGTCCTCCCTCCTTTATGGTTCAGTCTGCATTCCTAGTTCTTCCATCTGTAACATTTTTTTATATTCAATATCCTTCCTCTTACAGTGTCTCTAATGCACTGCTTTGTTCTCTCATCAGTTATCTATTCTTTTAACCCTTTATACATTCCTGAAGTTTGAAAAGAGTTTGTACAAGAAAAGTGAATGTGAATGTAAGAGACACAAAATAATGATATTGGAAGAAAAGAATGACAATAAATTTTGGCGTGCAGTATTTATCTACCTCACCTCACTTGTTTTTTTTTGGTGGAAACAGGGGTTGGGATAATGATATAGATGCAGTACACAATAGGGACAGCCAGCAGGATAAAGAAAGGGTACATATGGTACACATGATGCAATGGGATGGTTCATGAGAGAGTTGTATTATGTAAACAAGGGAAAATGGAATGTAAGGTTCAGGAGAGATCATTTCATGGGAAAAGGGTAACTGAAGACTACTGCAGCATTGTGAACAACAGGGCAGTTAGTTTAGAGGTGAGGAGAACCCTGCATGAAAGCTTGTCACTACTAACACTCTCTTATGAGAGTGAAGGTTGTGTAGTGAGTAGGAGAACTAAGTTATAAGCAGCAGAAATGATCTTGTTCAGAACAGCTGCTGGCATAAGTATTATGGATGATGTAAGCACTGTGATACAGTACAATATAGTAATTTACGACTATACTGGATTAAATAAAAACGATGCAGAAAATGAAATGTGGGATTACTGACTATATATAGATATTCAGCTGGTATAGACATTAGGCAAGAATGCATATATATATAGAAGGGGAAAGAAAGTCTTTGAAACAGAGACTCAGGGTAATGTTGGAAACTGAAGACCATACACAGTATGGAAGAGAGTTGATCAGTACAGTGTACTGGTAAGAGAGAAAGAACAGGAAGGGAGTGACTGACAGGGTGAGAGATACGAGATGATATAGTCTGGAGGCACTTCTGTCACTGCCATGCCCTTTCTGGGTGTTTCCATGAGGAAGCATGGTATGACATAACCTTCTAATATTACTATCCAACATTCCTTAACAATTATCAGCATTTTCCTAACTCTTGGTTATTTTAATCTCACCTCCTCTGCTCTATTCATTTAACTTTTTCATGACCATTCCCTTCTATCAGTTTGCAGTCTTCCTCATTTCTTTTGAACACTGCATAAGTGATATCTCTTCCTACTCTTCTGAATCATTTCCTCTACCAATAAAGTTTCCCTTCACCTGGGTTTTCTGGTGCTACCATGTATCATTAACCTTTTGTAATAGATGGTACTGTTATATGGAGGTGAGACTTCTGTGTTTTATACAGTAATATATAATGTGTCTGATGAGCACTTTTGTTATGAAAAAAACACTAATGGGCAACTGAAAGAAATAATAGTAAAATGCGGAAGTTGTAAGGAAAGAGGAAATATAGGAGTACTGGAGGTAGGGGATGCAGAGGAATACAAGACAAACCGGAAAGAACAAAAGTAAAAGCACAGGAAGATGAGGTGAAATGAGGAAAGACCTTAGATTGACTGCTAGTGTGGCATAGCAAAAAGGTTAAGAGAAATGATCCTATGGTACCTTTCTCCCCCTTCCCTCTCTCTTGCGAGAAATATTAAATAGAAATTGCATGAGCTTATGACTGTTCAGCTTATAAATCACTAATAATTTTAAAAAATTATACAGTAATATTGTTATTTTCCCACCTTCCTTTTTCATTTGTCATTTTTGTTCAACACATTTCTTCTTACATAAACTTTTCATAACTTAGATCCTTTTCCATGCAATTCTTCACTTCTTATCTGACACACAGCTCAATCATTTTGCTCTTCAGTTGAGTTCCTAGTCTCGTCTTCTGTAAACATAAGCTTTGTCCTCTTCTTCTCAGTTCCTTCATTATCTTTCTACCATAAACATTTCATATGCTTTATCCTTCTTTGATTCAGTTCTTTGCTTTGCTTTGCTTTTCTGTCTTAATCATTCATAAGATTTTTTTTTTTTTCCAGCTCCTTGCTTATTCTTTTTTTGTAAACACTAAGCTTCTACTCACCTCCCTGATTCAGTTCCTTAATTCTTCTTCTACTTCCTCTGTGAACATCTGTTTCTTTTTCTCACCTCACCTCCACATTCCTTCCACTGACTCCATAGTCTGACATCATGAATCTGACTTCACGAATCTCCATACTCTGACATCATGATTCTGACTTCACGATTCTGACCTCACAACTCTGACTCCACAACTCCAACTCTGAATTCATGACTCTGGCTTCAGTATGGTCTCAAAGGGATTCCTGTGTTCAGGTGGCGGTGCTGGTCTTGGCTCATCTGGAAACACAAACACTTATAATGAGGAGAACAATTCACAGGAAGATGTGCCAAAAAAAAAACAAGCAACTGATTTAAGTTTTAGTCTGCGGTAAATGTGTAATCTACAAAACCACAAACAGCACAGGTATTAACAAAATGAGGGGCTGAATATATTATTGTGTCAAACATTTACTGGCACCTGGGAAGTTTATGTCTACTGAGGGGGGGGGGGGGAAAGTAAACTAGATACTGTACACTGACAGTAAAACTGTAAATGTACTGTGTGAATGATGTTGCTTCTATGATACAATAAAGTACAAGGAATGTTTAAAAGTTCTCGGCCTGAACCAAATGGAATGTGTAATTTGAAACTGTATTTATACTACAGTATATGTAATGCAGCTATTACCAACTAAGAATTACTGCAGCTATACAACTATAGTACTAATCTATGTAATTCTTGCTTTGCAAATGGCATTTTTTTTATTTTACAAGATCCAGTATGAAACAGTAAGATAAACTGATATACGCTGGAAAAGCCTGGAACATGTACCATCATCAGACATCTTTCATTGACGAATATGACTTCCAAAAATGCCCTGAGGATATGCAGCAAATGTCAGGAGACTCAGAATTTTCCTTCCAAAAGTGCTCTGAGCAAAATGTTTGGAGACTCAGACTTTCTTGCATGACAGGCCAAAAGTGGTGTCTCGAATCTGAATAAGACATTTTTTTTTTTTTTTTTTTTTTTTTTTTTTTTTAATGGTTTGAATGCCCATCAACATCAACTTCTGAGGAAAATGTCCTAAAGTCAATTGTTAACATGGTTTATGTATATGCAAAAATCCCTTGATACATATGGTGGTTCAAACTGAATAAGTATATTAAAAAACAAATTTTAAGTCTGCAAAAGGTACTGAACTAGGAACAAGGGTAATCCTGTATTTAATAAAAGATCCTGGCAAATTTCCAAGGAGGAAGCATGAATAATCATCTTGATACAAACACCACATTTCTTCATCAACACCTCTGTGTTCTTAGATACAGAGGAAGCTGTGCAGTCACTGCCTTGATAAAAGAACCATCATCACATATGACTGATTCACACATTCATTCATCATTTTATCCAGTGTTGCCCCATAAGGAGCATCAAAGCCCGGGACTATGCAAGTTGGTCCTAACATTTAAGATGAGAGTGACCAGCCTCACTCATCCCTGAGTGGCATTATGTGAGCAACAAACACCAACCACCACTTGGATATAAACCTGCACTGGCTTAATCCAAATGGGGCACCTTAATTGCCCTCTAAACCAACAGGCACCATAATTTGGTTATATGGTTACCACCCAACGTAGTAAGTGGTTTTCTGGTGTACAGGAAACCATTTGGCTTGTCACTCAGTGTAGAGTCACCCATTGATAAAACAAAGAGAGAAGAATGAAGGAAAGAAAGACAGAAGAGGAAGGAAGGAAAGAAGGAAGGAAGAGAAGAAAGGGCAGGCACCCGAGAGCAGAAAAGGAAGGAAGGAAAGAAGGAAGGAGGAGAAGAAAGGGCAGGCACCCAAGAGCAGAAAAGGAAGGAAGGAAAGGGCAGGCACCCAAGAGCAGCACTACATCGAGTGAGTGGATGGTGAGCACCCCCAGACACATATGAAAAATAACACAAAGTCATCAAACAATGTGATAAGGAAAACTCTGCCCATTTTATGAAAACAGTGTTACTACTGACAAGTCTCCTGTTGAGATAGCTGCCATGCAAGAAATGAGTTTCAACTGCTTAATCACCTTCCACATATGTCAGTCTTCGTTTCCAGTGCTTACCATTTCCCAAATTAAACGAACATTTCTCAGGGCAGATATTACTGGGCAATTGCAAAGTCTTGTCTGCTGTTAATTACTGGTTAGTTTATATCCCTATGAGGAAATAACATATACAAACTTTTTTTAATAGGCTCATCTTTCATTGTCAGGCCAAGAACTTACTGATTTTCATTCATATATAGCAACTCAGTAAGTATATTTGTGCTGCAAATGAGTTCCACCTACAGTATTTTTTTTCACTGGCAATTACGGACATGAATGGCAACATTACAGAACACTGTAAAGAACACCTTAATGATACTGCAGTTATGCTAAGATCTATTACTAATGTGCAGGTAAAAATGGGTTAGGAGACAATTTTATTAAAGCAAATTCATACTATGTAAAATAATTATATGAAAATAACAAATGCTTGTTAAATAAATACCCAGGCCTGGTTTAAGAAGGACCCAGAAACTGATGCCACTTGCTTTGTTATTCCTAAATGGCATTAGTGACAAACAGAAGCCCATTTGCCAAGGCATGAAGGAGAAAACAGAGGTGCACCATGCATATGATGAAAGCCCAATTTAACAGAAGAATTTGTGAGTTAAAAATGTGTAGTATAATCTGCAACTGTGCACTGAAACACACAAAAAACATGATGGAAAAGTTGACAGGGAGCCACAAGATGGTCTGGAACGTAGGACAGGTTTTTAAAGTGACTGCCAGGCACATAGTCTTGTGAACTCAATCTTGGTTATGGACGCAGCCACGGGACAGTCAAGCGTTGGTGAGGAAAGAGGGAAAATGAGAGCTAGCGAGCTTTATCCACCTTTTCCGAGCGAGAAACAAAGTCGGGGCTCTACCAATTCCTATCTTTCAAGCTGCCAGTCTCTTCCTCTGAGGTGAGATATATGAGGATAGGGTTCTCGTCAATCCTGCGCACCACGTTGTCCCCGGTGCCCGGCTGGCTGCCACCTGCCTCAACACACACCACACTCAGTCATCAGTGGCTGGGCTTCTTTCAGTACCAACGAAGCTACTGTTTTTTATAATGAAGTAGCAGTAGGGAGGGGTGTGGGCATTCACTGAAGTAGTGTCACTGATAATGACAGTAGAGGAGTTGGCTGGAATGTCACATCTGAGCAACATAACTCTAGATAAGTCATTTTTACCAGGCTAACATACATGTATGTGACTGTACAGCCCACAGGATGTTAATCAATAAAAGAACTGAAAACACCCAGCACAAATGAAGTTTAAAGTAACAAATTAATAATGCACTACAATGCAGCCCAAGGCTGCCATTTTATTACACCAACTGAAGAGCTTAGAAATCTAATGCATATGCAGGCCATGGTTACATAATTCAGTGCTATAACTACACACAATTTAAAAAAAAAAAAAAAAAAAAAAAAAAAAAAAAAAAAAAACCATTGCATTCATATGCCAGAGCTGAAAAGTTAAATATAAAACTACAGTGAATCGTATTGCATAATGGGGACACCAAAGGTATGGGGAAAAACAAAATGGATATGATGAGGGCACCAAAGGTATGGGGAAAACAAAATGGATATGATGACAACAGAAAATATGGTTAATCTGAGATAAAGCACCACAGGACCTGTAGTAACTTTAATGTGATAAGGAGAAACTGAGAGACCTGGAGTGGCCTCATATATTTGCATGTAGCTTCAGGACAAGTGAGATCCATCACACTGTAAGATCTTACAGTGTCACAGGACATACATTGATAGAATATAAGATAAAAACATACATGGTTCTGAAACACAACATATCACATATACTCCTGGGGTATCTAGAGGTTGAGCAGAACCTAAAGAAACTACAAAATGCACAAGAATTTCTGAGGAACTTTAATGCTTCATAGGGCAGGGATTCCTCTCAGTGAATAAAAGCATGTGATATTAATCAGAAAAACATAAAAATGAAGCCCTACCCTCTAATGGGTTATGGTGCAGCATGTGCTCAAATGAAAGGTGGATAGATATATAAGTAATGTACAGTACAAGAGAAATGTTAAGGTAGAAATGGTGAAAGCGAATTACAAATTATTCCCTTCAGGGCATACCTTCCTATGGGTAGCTAGGTTACCTTAGTCCAGTACATTCAAGGGTAGGTAACCAGCCTACTCTCCCTGAAGGCATCACACAACAGGAAATCTTCTAGTCACGATAAACCCAAGAGCACAGCAAGGCTGTTCCTCTAACTGGAGCATTTTAATCACTAAATCAAAAGATAAAATTTCAAGAGACTACAAAGACAGAAAACAGATATTTGTAAGAAAGCAGATTTTTGTAATGAGAGGAAAACTACCATAAGCTACAGAGTATTTTAAGAATTTCAGCCTTGATACATATGAAATTGTGGAATGTCCTAGGTCTAAGGGAACCTGGAGACATACCATCACCTGAGACGTAAACCAATCTATATTATCCATTTTAGGTCCAGAGGGTAAAGACTAGGCTACAGTACAACCTGTGGAAACAAAGCAGCAAACTTGAGATTTGACTATGTATTTCAGTTCAATGATATCCTTTTGTTGCACCTACAGGGGCAACCAAATCCAGTGTGTGTACTAAAGAAGTCAAGCTCTTACAACCTAGGCTTTCAGTACTACGTTATTCAGCCTTAAGGCCAAGTTTGAGAGCAAACATTTGGTTCCATCTCACACTGTCTGACAGGTGCACTTAACAAGGTGGTGACAAAGGAGGCTTAACCCCTTCAACATGATGTAGTTTTAATTTTTTCTCACTACCTTCTGATGGTTTTACATTATACAAATTAGGAAAAGAAATCTGGTTTTTGAAGGATGAAATCTGGCAAGTTGCAACTGAAGAGTGATATGCTGGGATGGTTGATATGGTTGGGGTGGGTCTGACTTTGAAGGGTACCCTTCATATCTTTCCCTTCTTCTGCCAGACAATTTATTTAGCCGAGGAGAAACTAGAAACAATCACTATTAACTGTTTGTTTTTTAGGGGTCTCTTTCAGACAGAACAAAATCGCTTGACTGCAGTAAAAATAACACATGAAAGACATCATTACACTGAAAAGATTACAATAACTTGAGATAGCAAAGGATAGCCTAAAGTTTATGATGATAAGAAAACAGCAACAGTAACAAGTACTGTAATACCATACTTCCCTATTCAAGGTGTATGACCACAAAACTTGGCTATCACAATCAGATACAGTCACTGTAGATGACCAGTCTACTCACCTTCATGGCACTACTGTATGTGATCAGAAAACTGCCAGCTACCGTACAGGGATCAAACTTACACAAATGGCAAGACTGTCATTCCAACTGTTGCACTGTAATATCCAGGAACCACAAAAATTTCTCCTCAACATCACCATTAGTGCAGGAGATTGGTATCTTCCTGTGTTGGCACCAACATAACTAGGTAACAGAGCTGCCCAGTTATCCTTTCCTATCCCCTGAAATGAGGATGGTGGTTTGCCGAATGACAACTTCAACCTGGGTTCATGTTCAAATGAGTGTGGGGCCAAAACAACAACAAGAACAACAACAACATGCATCATCATTCTACCAAAACAACAATAACATCAAGAACAACAACAACATGCATCATCATACTGAACATAATTCCCACTAGAAAAGGGGGTCGGAAGGGTCCAGAAATAGCAACAGGCAGCACAAGTATCAACAGAACAGCCAGCGAAATGGACCAAACATCCATTCACACCTTTGAAATTCACTGCTCCATGGTAAGACATGGAGGACCAGCAGAGGGACCAGATCTAGAGAAATTAATACCTACATAGTGCTAAATATTTATGAGTTATGGTGATAATTTTGAAGATTCTGTCAATAGTTACGCAATACTTCATGACTTGGGCATTTTTCCTGTTATTTCTAGAGTTTTTCAATTTAGTATGATTCAAGGCCTAATGATTTTGCAACTCTGCATGAAATGGGAAGGTAAGGTCAGACCTGTGTGGTTGTTCTGAAGTATGACGCAGGCCAGCCACTCCTCCTGGGACACACGGCGGTCTCGGTTCACATCACAGTATCTGGTTAAGTTCTTGCCACATCCCTTCAGTTTGGGGCTGCAGGAGAGAAAAAGAACAAGGATACGGGTATCACCACATTAAAGCCAATATCGGACATGCTGTGATGTAAACAGTCCGAGATCAGGGTCAAAGCTGGAAGAACACCCTGTTTCATAAGGCCACGATCTAATCACTGCACTTTCCACATTCATCTACATTATATCTATCAATGAAAACTAGAACCTCCTAAACATGGCCTACTGAAAAGGGGTGCCCTTCTTCCAACTTACCCCAGCCTACATGATCTGATTCTGACCTCAGTGTGAAGAGCCCCTATGCCTGAAAGGAATACTGCATTCAGTCACCATTAAACATGTAGACGGTGTGCAGGTAAATTGATACACTATATGAAGCTGCTTTTAACTTACGTTTACTTCTGGTTTATGTTTGAGGGGCTAAAAGAAAAACTACTTATTTCTTAGTTAAAAACTGCCTGATGAAGAATCACAGGCAAATATATGAGGAAAAAAGAAGTGTATTATCAGCAAATTAAAAGAAAAAAGGGACGAGGTAAGACACAAGAACACTTGTAAATAAATACTGTACAAATAAACATCCACTGTACTAAAGAAGTCAAGCTCTTACAACTTAGACTTTCAGTAGTACACTATTCAGCCTTGAGGCCAAGTTTGAAGGCAAACATTTGGTTCCATCTCACACTGTTTGACAGGTGCATTTAACAAGGTGGCGACAAAAGAGGCTTAACCCCTTCAACATGATGTATTTTTTATTTTTTTTTCTCACTACCTTCTGATGGTTTTGCAGAATTCAAATTAGGAAGTGAAATCTGGTTGAAAATGAGGTAATGAAGTCTGTTTCTAAACCTATCATTTCGGGAAATTTCTCTAGAGTTAACAGTTCCTTTTAGTATCCTGTCTTGAACTATATAATGGTCTCTTAACCCCTTCAATCTGATGAAGTTTTCTTAACTTTAGTCTTGCCATCTCCAGACGATTTTACAAATTTTATGAGGACTGTTTTGGATTTGGAGAGTTGGATACAGCCATCATCAACCTCTTCGCTACAGGTATTTAACTGGCTCTCCTAACCTGACTGGAGTATTTTGAAGGTGGGAAAATTAAACAAAATATTGTATATCACTGGGGTGCATGGTGTAATTACTGGAAGACACAGGTGTGTAAGCATGAATGTACCAGTACTAAATTAAGGGGGAGAGTGAGAGGCTTGAGGTAAATGGGGGTAAAAGTGAACAAAATACAGGTAAGGTGAAAGACTTCTGTCATCTCAGAAAAGAGTAAAGTATGTGACGGAGAGATATGAAATGAAACTGTCAGAATAATTTCATGCCCCTTTTCCCACCCTAAAAGTTAATAAAGTAAATGAAGGGTGCAAAACAATATCTGATGACAATGATGATGGAGGAAAGAACAGTGAGAAATACCGGTACATTAACTACGATGGCCTCTCAGATGAAAAGATAAGATAAAAAGTGGAGCATCAAGGTTGAGATAGGACAAAGCTAAGTGAAAGAGATAAGGGGGTGTGAAGTGTGATGATGAGATAACTGGCAAACGATAAGAAAATGACACAAAAGGACTCCATGTCCAAGGGACAAATATTATAAACAAGAGATGACAGACAAATGGATGGAAAAGCCTAAGTGCTAAATAACGAAATTAAAGGCTAGTAAAAGGCATGGTGAAATTAAACTACTCAGTGAGGCTGAAGCAATGCATCACTTGTTTACAACAAGCCTATAATCCTTAAAATATATTATCATAACCTATTCTCTAAATACAAAGGAATGGGTAGTATCCAGAACAGGAAGAAAAAACAAAAGCAGAAAAACATAATACCTGACTTACAACTCTTGAATACAGTATAAATATAAATGCTGAAGTACTGCTTGACATACCTGAGGGAAGTGCAGTGAAGTAAGTCCTCACTTAAAGTCTATGATGTGTGCAGACGAAAATGTTACTTCAAATGATATGCATTCCTCTTATTTATAACAGAGGGAATGCAGCACACCCACCCATATATGTGCACACAAACACATGTAATAATAATAAATAAATAGTACTGACTTCAAAATAACTTTACAGTAAAACATAAGCATTCTATATGAAACACTCCATCGGTAACAGCAAATCTCATATAGGTATTACTTCCCTAAAGGTGGAGTCTGAGGATAAGATACTGCGGTCTAGAGTATTTGAATGATGATGATGACAATAATGAAGTTACACTGATGCGTCTTGCTTACGTTTTCAGTAGTCTCCGGACAGCTTTCCATTCCCTGCGTTCCAGTAATTTGTTGTCGTCCACATCAAGGCTGCGGAAGTGTGAAAGTGCTGCAAATTGCTCCACTGACTGGCCCGCTGAGTCTGGGCCGGTTGTTCTGAAATTGCACAATATGAAAAACCATGACACTGCAAGTGAAAACCTGAGTCAAATAATATAACACAGGCAAGAATGTAACAAAAAAGGATGTTGATGGATTGGATTGGTTCATGGGTTCTGTTTCTAACTCTGCTATTTAACAGGTCTTTATTTAACCTGAATAAAAGCTTGTGGTTATATAGAGGGGAAAAAAATGTAATGAGGGGATTAAATAACATTAAAACCCAATTTCCACACAACTCTACCAGAAGTACAGAGAAACCCCAAAATTACCAACCTGTCACCTCCTTCAACTTTGCTCAGAAGGAACTTTTTGAGGTCCTGCATGAACTTATTCTTCACTCTGCCGGTACATCCTGTGGGAGAGAGGCTGAGTAACGTACTGCTACGGTACAGAGTGAGAGATGTGGGAAGGCTGGAAGAAAAAAGAACACTGAAAGCAATGGGTAGAAGGATGCAAGTGGAAAGAGAATAGACAAGTAAGGAACTGTCATGGTCATCATTAACCCAAATCTAATTCCCAGCTACACGAGTGAGGTTGTTGTCGCCTTAACCTTGTCTGTCTGGCTGAGCAGACCAACTGACCACAAGCAAACACCCACCCTCCTGTCTCAGACAGTGCCTCGCCAGGGTCAGAATGAGGGTCCTTCCACGTGGTGAGGTGCTGGGAGAAAAGGATGAGGCATAACCCTCAAGAGGATAAGCTATGTATGGGAGATATGCATGAGTAGTACAGCAGTCTTAGCCCAAACTTTCACTACTTGGTACTGAATATGTGGTTGAATTCTCCTCTTGGAAGTGTTATGCAAGGCCAGCTACCAGGCCTTGGCCACATGTCACACCCATAATAATACCTTCCAGAACAATGGTAATACCACACCTACTGCCTTTAACAGGAGTGAGGTAGGTTAAAAACAAAGAGAAACCACAAAAGTAAGATTATTATCAAAACGCAGGTCCAGTATGGTAAAATGGAGGACAAAGTCAATCACTGATTCACATATCATCTAGGACTGTGGAATCATGGCTCTTGCTAATAAATTAGATCATCCTTACAAACCAAGAGAACCTGTGTAGATTAGCAAGTAGGTTACAGTTGTATGAAGGACTGTGTTGCCCATTTCACTAGGTAAACAGCAAGCAAGTTCAGTCACAACTAACCTCGCATAACCCACTAACCCAGGTAACCTAACACGACTTAACCTACCCCTTGGAAATCAATTACAAAATCAAGAGAATTAACTTACCTAACCTAAGCTGTTCAAATCAACTATAAAATGAAAAGAAAGAACTAACATAACCAAGTCAAACTACCAATGTAAACATTATACTCCTTCCCCCACCTGGCCATATCCGAGCATGTGGCAGAGGTCTGGAACAATCAGGAGTGCCGTTCTCTATGCCCGTACCATCCAGGCTGCTTCCCGTCCACTCATCCACACATATGCAGATGTCTGAGGGCAGAGGATGGAACCAGGAGGTTACTGTTGCTTGAAGAAGGAACTTGAGATTACATCTGTGTGTTTACAGATCTCCCCATTATATCCTTTGCCTTGCAGAATTTTTGTATCCTGAGGAAAGTCACCAGCTGCTAACTTTTCAATACCAGGGCTCTCTCCGATGCTAACTGATACTTTGGCTGAAGTATTCTTCTATACTCTGCATTTCCTAGATAAAATAAAATAGCTATCTTAATTATCATCCAAAGCAGTAATTGAGATAATGAAATTAGGAGTTTCTTTTTCTGACAGAATTCTCTTACACACACACACACACACACACATATATATATATATATATATATATATATATATATATATATATATACACACACACACACACACACACACACAAAATCTGACATGAAGTGGTAAAATACACAATACATAATCATCAACTAAATGGTTAAATAAGCTGACAGTAGCAAAAACTACACAAAAGTCATCATCATTCTGAAGAGATTCATACAGACTGGTTTCAACCCCATCACTTCAGTGATTCTCCATTGATGAATACCAGCCAGGCATTGGCATAAGCCTGTGGATGTTCATCAATAAGGGTTGTTTCAAAGTCAAATAATTCTGTTACACACTTGACATTAACCCCACAGTACAAATGATCTTCCCTATGCTGAATACAATTATCATGTGGGAGAAAAAAAAAAAAAAAAAAAAAAAAAAAAAAAAAAAAAAAAAAAAAAGGGGGGGGCCCTTATGGAAACTTTCTTTTAACAATATCGCTACAAGAAGTATCCTCTCTGCTGAATCAAACATTGGCAGGCATAAAAAAAAAAGTGAAAAAGGTTATCAAACTGAAAGAGTCAAGAAATGAGCACTTACAGACTGCAATATAACTACAGAGTAGTTCACACATATTATATGATCAAGTCTAAATTGGCTACTGTATAATGTAGGTTCAATAGTTTTGCATATAATAATTCTCACAATTAATAAAATAATATTTCTCCCTTCTGGGTGTAAGGGTCCAATGTTTGGCTGCTGTAATCAAGAACCTTTAACCCGCCCCGTCCCATCGACGTATGGGTACATTGCAACGATTTGCATTTGCCAGTCCTGGCGACGTACCGGTACGTCGTGCAATTGCAAGGTCCCTAATTTGCACAATTTTCAAATTTCGCGCGTGATTTTTCGTATGTATACACGGGACACCTTCCTCTATTCCTCTACAAGATGCCAAGCAGGGACAATGCCTTCAATGCCTTACACCGCATAACCTCCCCCCTCCCCCCCTCACGCCATTGTCCCGGCAATTCACCTGTTACCAGTGACCTGGCTAGTAAAGATATTCAGGGCCAGAGTGATTCCCCAATCGATGACAATGTGGAAGACAATGTTTACATAACATTAGAAGAAGAAACAGCCAGAAATAATGATCAGGTAATGTGGCAAAAAAAGGTCAGGTATGGTGATTAGTTAGTGAGTGAAACAATGCTTATAATGCCTTTATTACTGCTTGAAAACCAATATACTCTCATACTACATATACATTCGTACCAAGTAAATAAATAAATACCGTTTATGAGTGGATAAAATAGTTACCCTCCCATAGAACTCGTTTTCTTTGGTGCCAGCATGTTAGAAAACCCAGTAAGGCAAGGAGGAACTCCTACCTGGATTGGGTATTTTAAACCTCAAGTGAGCGATTTCTCTATGAATTTCGATGTTTCTCACCAAAAGCGAAGGTTTTAGCCGAAAATTTTTTTTCTCGAAAATACCTCGGGACGGCCATACCACATTGAGTACACCGCTTCCCGTTCGATCAGCGAAGTTAAGCAACGTTGGGTCTGGTTAGTACTTGGATGGGTGACCGCCTGGGAACACCAGATGCTGTTGGCATCCCTACGTCAAGTGGGGTTGGTGGAGGATTAGTGCCCCTCCCTGTAAAAACAATTAACTCTAAGCCCTTGGCCACCCCGTCTGGGATACATGGCGTCTGGCAATGAATGAATGAACCTCGGGACTGGGGGATGTCGGAGGTGCGGAAAACCTCAGGACGTGACGGGTTAATCTTTCCTGCACTGCCTCTCTGTAAGGTAGTTTGCCACACCTGAATCATTGTTTTATAATCAACGTAAATTGTATTTCATATGAGGCTTGCAATGTGTCCTGGGTGGACCTTCAGCATGCCTCATTGTTGGTCTGCAGCTTAGCTGAAATTAAGGGCAGGATACCAGTCACTGGTTATACTACAATAAACTGCATGTGCCAGTGTAAACTACAGTACTGTACATACTGTACAGTACCAAATATATACTAAAACTGAAATAATATTTACATAAAGAAAAAGATATATGTTACCTGAGTAACTGAAACCCTGCCTTCTGCTCATCCTGAAATTCTTGACTGAACAAAAGTTGACGCAAACTTTGACTAAGCAACCACATCTCAAATACAGCTTTCTGAAATAACTACTGTAATTTCAACAGTTAATATGATAGAGATAGCACTGACTCTTGTGGCACTGTACAGGCTGATAGCGACCATCAGGCTGGCACTCCAACACCGGGATGCTGTTGTTGCCGTTGCCTGTACTGCCAGCCTCAGCACGGTACCGCAGGCAGGATGGTGGGGCCACTGCAACAAGATTCCAACATTACAGATGCAGTTACTGGTAATATGCTAAAGTATCACAAAGCTGCAGATACAAAACAGTGTATGTCCACAGCTGGATAAATACAATTACATATGAGTGTGTTGTCCTTCACGACTGGCTGAAGAGTGTAATTGTAAATGTGTAGAAAGGGAAGGGTGATGCCCTGGAAAGAGTAAATTACAGAGGCATGATAGTTTATTGTTCACGTAATGCCACTCAGGGATAAGTGAGGCTGGTCACTCATTTTAAATGTCAGGACCAACCTGCCTAGCCCTGGGCTCCTACACTCCTCATGGGGCAACCTAGGATTGGATGATGGATGGATGGATGGATAAAGCTTTTAGGTCAAATAATGAGGGTAATGGAGATTGTTCTACAAGGTGTTATTAGGGAAAGAGTGAAAAATATTGAGATACACTTTGAGTTTATGCCAGGCAAAGGGACTGCTGATGCCCTATTCATTGTTTGACAGCTTCAGGAAGAATATATAGGAAAGAAAAGGGAACTGTATTTTGTTTTTGTTGATTTGGAGAAGGCATCTGACAGAGTCCTTAGAGAAGTGGTGAGGTGGGCAATGAGAAAGCCTGGGATAGAGGAATGGCTGGGTAGGGTCATTATGGCCACGTATAAGGGTGCTCACACTCTGGAATGGGTGAATGGAGGTTTGAGTGATGAGTTTTAGGCGAATGTTGGTGTGCATCAGGGGTCAGTTTTGTGTCCCTTGTTGTTTATCACGGTACATGAAGCCCTCCCACGTGACTTCAGAAATGGACTCCCAAGGGAGATGTTGTATGCTGATGATTTGGTGTTGGTTGCAGAGAATGAAAGGACAGAGGAAAGATTTAGGAAGTGGAGAGATGGTATGGGGCACAAGGGCTTAAGAGTAAATGCAGATAAAAAAAAAAGTGATGGTATCTAAGGCTGGGGGTGGTACTGTCAAAGAAGAGGGAGAGTGGCTATGTGCGATTTGTCATAAGGGCGTGGGAAATAATTCCATCTTGTTCACCGTTTATAATAAGTGGGTGCATAAGAGATGTAGTGGTATTAAAGGCAGACTGCAAACATAATGTTGATTTCAAGTGTGCAGTGTGTCTAGGAGAGCATGTGGAGACTGCCAGGTGTGAAAGGAATGAACTTACCGGTGAGTCTCTTGAGTGTGTGGAAGAGTTTTGTTATTTGGGAGACATGTTATGTGCTGGAGGTGGGGCAGGAGCTACCTCTGTGGCTAGAGTGAGGAGGAGCTGTTGCTTCTCCTGACATTGAGAGGGCTCTCCCTCTGTGCTAAAGGATCTTTGGATGTGGCATGTTAAGAGCGTAGTGCTGTATGGTAGTGAGATATGGGCAGTAAAGGAAGAGGATATTCGCAGGCTAAAACGTACAGAAATGGCAATGATCAGGTGGATGTGCAGTGCGTCCTTGAGCGCAAGGCCTTGGAGGGCTAGGTTTACGGTGGAAGAACTGAGAGGTAGCATGGGACTGGAGTGTATTGGTGCTGTGATGGGGAGAGGTAGATTGAGATGGTTTGGACATGTGGAGAGGATGGGGGATGATAATTGGGTGCAGATAGTGAGAACCCGAAAAAGACCTGGGATGAGGTCATTGAGTGTGTCCTCTGGAAGCTGCTAAACATCAACCAGCATGGAAAGCCGCCATTAGGTGACCAAGGTTGATGCATGTAAGCACGTTGGAGCCTTCAAAAATAAAAAAAAAAGAATAATAATAATGATAATGATAATTATAATAATAATAAACAATAATATAAAAAGTCTCTTATTACCCCTAGTGAGGTGTACAGATCCAGGGTTAGGCTACTATACTGTACTCCAGAACATTTAAAGGTAAGTAATCATCTTACATCTCTGGACACAAATAATGACTGGAATCGCACACTGTAGTTTGTTCACCTTAACTTGGCTCAGAATTTCATCCATTTCCAGCTGTTTCATGTTGCTCAATGGCAGAAAATAATGTTACAGCTGTACATCTTTTCCACAGCACTTCTTCGTGACTCCGGAATTTATTCACGATAGCAGTTACAAAAATACATCTCCCAAAACTGTCCCATCAATTTACCGGCTTTCCTGCCAACTACCAATTTGCTTTTCGCTGTACACCCACCATACTGCTTATGAAATGGTTAATTTACCTGCTAACCTACTCTCCTACACTCATTTTAGTTTAACTTTGGCCTAAAACTGCAATCTCTCCACCCTGAATGCTCAGTAGTTGCAACAGATCAACACTAGACTATGATGCCGATCACGAAGTGCCGTGGAAAGAACGTAGAGCCGTAGCATTCTCTCGTTCTAGCACAGAGTCACGTGAAATAAACTGCAAAAGGATGAAAATCTGGGCCAGGTTAACGTGAATGAACTATACCTATAGTAAATGCTTACTTGTGGTGACTTCACGGTTGGAGCCACATGGAGGGTTGTTACACCGACGACCTGCAAATAAATAAATAAATAAGTAAACAGCAACGTAAATACTAAAGGTACAGTACCGGTAGTAGTTGTAGTAATAGTAGTAGAAGTAGTAGTAGTAGTAGTAGTAATAGTAGTAGTAGTAGTAGTAGTAGTAGTAGTAGTAGTAGTAGAAGTAGTAGTAGTAGCAGTAATAATAATAATAATAAATCATTCAAACAGCTAATGCTCAACATTGATGTCCTGGGCTAGGCTGTGTAGTTCAGATAATCAAGGCTAATGATGCCCCCCAGCGAATGGTGTTACGTAAGCAAGAAACCCCAACCTCCCTTTGCTGTAAATATTTATGGGCATCACACGTTAAGGCGCACCAACCCACCAGGCCATTTAGTTATGTAGTTACCATCCAGTGCAGTAACTGGTTTCCTGGGTGGTAAAGAGGCATTAGCTCTTCACCCAGCAGTCACCTAAGGTAGCACTAAATCCAGTGAGTGGATGGTGGGGGTGTCACGTGTGGAAATAAATGAACAAAAAATATCCATTCATCCATCCATCATCTTAAACGAGCAAAATTAAATCTCCATGTAAAACTGCCGAATATAAAACATTATTGTGGTAATCACGGTTTTTTCCATAAGAACATACATGAATAATGACTACTAACAATAGGAAAGAAATCTATACCTCTTAGAACATAACTATACTAAATCTAAATCCCAGCGAATGTTGAAAAAAAGCATAAATATTAGCCACTAAAAAACAAAGCACACTTCCATTCATACTGGACATCCGTGCGCGTCTCACTGGTAATCACCATCATATCCCGACTTCAAACCTCATCGAGAAACTGTGTAAGGGAGACGCCAGAACAAAAGTGGGAAAAAACAAAAAAAAAAAGTAGGGGAGCTGCTACAAATATTGCAAAGGTCAATATAAGTTTAGAACTCTATCAAACAACAACTGAAACATCTCATGCAATATCTCACACATCCAAGCCATCAAAATACCGGCGCCAACTCACAAGCTAACCATTTGTACCCATTTTTTTCGTGTTTCCTATTAATCTTTTTATTCGCCGTACTGAAATGTGGATGTTCCGCTCCCTAGAGTTTTCCCCCTCAAAAGTTTATTCACCTATGTACAAAAATGGGATGTATTTAGATGGCTGTATATTGTAAGTGGTTACTGTATTTTGGAAGAATAATTATATGGATGGTCGTGCGAGAATACTGTAGATGGTTGTTACAAAGGGTGGTCGTAATGGGGTAACAGTATTTTTCAGTATTTATGGGGTGGTCGTACCTTGGAGGCCGGTCGTAATCTGCATGTGGTCGTATACTGGGCGATGGTCGTAAAAGGGTCGTAATGTAATGGGTGGTCTTTGTACTTTGGAGAGTGGTCGTAACTTCCCTTCTCTCAAACTTTCACCAAACCGAAATAAACTTAAATCCTAGCCCAACCTTACCTCCCAATCGTCATCATCTGCTATTCCCATTCTACCTCACCTCACCTGACCAAACGTAATCAAATATAATCTAACCAAACCAAACGTAATCAAATATAATCTAACCTAATCAAATCTAGCTTAACCTCACCTCACCTCACTCTACATCATCTGGTCTTCCCTCCATCCCCACATCCATCATACTCACAGGCTGGCCAGAAGTTTGTAAACATCGAGGAGTAAACTGATGGTGTGATGGGTACAGAGTGGAAAACAATTACTGGCTTTAAATAATTCTTGACCCCCTCTGTACTACGACCTCAATTTGTTCTCACTACCTACGGACGGTTTTATCATCATGACTTTTTATTTAATTTATTCAGCATGGGAGAGATTTCTAGAACTGGGGAAATTACAGACGGCTTTTTTCCCTCTCTCCAAACAATTTATTTCTTTACATTTCTGCAGGATTTTACTTTTCAATCTGAAGGACTTAGATACAGCCTCTTCTCTCTCTCTCTCTCTCTCTCTCCCCTGCGACTTATTTTGTGCATTATACCTCAAAATCCTTCTATTACTGAATCTCTCTCTCTCTCCCTCTTTCATTTTTTCACACTGCTTTGCTTAAGGGGGTCAAAAAATGCCTTCAAAACAATCAATCTCCTGTTTGTTGTTGAGTGTCAAGATGATGGAAACAGGAAGTTGGAGAGGGAAGGAGGAAGGAAAGAAGGAAGGACGGGAGGGAAGAAAAGTGTGGGAGGAAGGGAGGAAAGGGAGGAAGGGAGGTAGAAAAGACGAGAGGTAAGGCATTAAAGATACAAAGGAGAAAATCATGGGAGGAAGGAAGGGAAGGAAGGAAAGGGAGGGAAAAGGAAAGGAGGAAGGATGGAAAGTATGAGAGGAAGAGAATGAGAAAAGTAACAGAGACGAAAAGGAGTAATGAGAGAGAGAGAGAGAGAGAGAGAGAGAGAGAGAGAGAGAGAGCAGGTAACCGGAAGAGAGTGGGTATGGTGGTATATGGAGTCAGGTAGGTTGTTTAGTCTGTCTCTACTTCCTCATTCTCTCTTTCTCCCTCTCCATCTCTTTATATCCACTTCACCCCCTTGCTTACACGCACCTGCATACACACACAAACAAACTGTGTATGTATGTGTGTGTGTGTTTATCGTATTTGCATCCCTTCCAACGCATGTATTAATGGGAACTGATGATGATGATGATGATGATGATGATGATGGTGGTGGTGGGGTATAAAGTGCAGAGGGAGGGACCATGAGGCAAGATAACTCTGCGAAGAAAAGTATATCCCTCGTGTGTGTGTGTGTGTGTGTGTGTGTGTGTGTGTGTGTGTGTGAGAGAGAGAGAGAGAGAGAGAGAGAGAGAGTCAAGGCTGCAGTGAGGGTAACGACCTATCAAAACGGCCTTGCTACCTACCTTCTCAATTACCCTTTCTCTCTCTCTCTCTCTGGTATTCTAATTCAGATGTAACAAGCCACAGAAATTACCAAAACAGCAGAAGAATTTTATGCAATGCAGAAAGAAAATGATGATCGAGAGAGAGAGAGAGGGGGGGGGAGTGATTCCCAGCATTATATAAAAAGCACTGAAATCTTTGAAAATAATTAAGAGAAATGGGGCTGGAGGTGAAGGCAGTCTCACCAGCGATCTCATTAAGGATGCAGGTGACTTTGAATTAACTAAGCCAGAAAAAATAGCGTACAAAATGCGTAAAGTAAAAGCAGTACGCACATCACTAAAAAAATGCGCACTGCTTCACTGATGCTCTAACATGAATGACTTTAAAAACTAGCACAGTGAGCTATTTTTAAGAAAGGAGGCAACACCATCAAATTAGCCTCACACAAAACGCAGGCCACGTAAGAAAACATGCCAAATCAAGCAGGAGAAGTAGCTATTTGTCGAGGTGGCTATTCGACTGCAAGGTACAATCAAGTCATTAACCACGTAATTGAGGGAACTACAGACGTTTAAAATCCTCGGTGAATGGCACTTATTGTAACCCACGGTGGAGAGATGCAATGGCTTTAGATGCCGTTCCCTCGTCACATAACAGCTTGTGCATGGCGAGTCACAGAGCTGCGTCATCTCTCGCTATGCAGTTGTAAATATGCACACAACTAGACACAAAAATCACCACACAAACATTACGAGATCTTCTTCAACAACACCCCACCATCAGACAATCCAGTGAAAGAAACACAAATAAAAAAAGAAGACGGGAGAAAAAGAAAGGGAGAGACAGGTGAACAAGAGGAGGACAGATCCGGGAAGGATGGGAACAAAACAATCATCACACAAACATTACCAGATCCTCAGAGACATCCCACCTCCACACAATATGCAGCTGTAAACTTGCACACGACAGGCTCATCTTATTGGCTTTAAAGACTCAAGGTTAAAAATATGCACACGAGCCTCAGATTATAAGTTTTCAAGGCTCTAGGTCAACTCCCCACCCTTTCCCACGAAGCATCTGCTTAGGACCGTCCCCCCTCCACTTCGAAAAGTCTCTCCTAACTTAAATGTAAAATAAATGGAGTTGGCATGATGGAAATAAAAACTCGTAGTAAACTTAGGTCTGTGTATCTACGCAACTGATCTTTGTTTTGATACTGCAGCGTCGTGCATTGCTTCTGTTTCGCTATACCATATCATTCTCTCTCTCTCTCTCTCAGGCCTAATGGAGGGAGAGTCAGGTAAAGGAAGTTACTGGGCGGAGTAATTAGGAATTTCTAATGAGCGTAAATCGATTGTTTGTTTATTGTGTGTGTGTGTGTGTGTGTGTGTGTTTTATATACCCAGCAGTACTAATTTTAAACAAGTTGCCCGTTCTGATGTCTATATTACGTTTTCTTTTTCACTAGATTCGTTTTTCATTACTGTCCAACGTTATTATTTTATTTATTTATTCAACTTCGCTCTTGACAATCTTACGCTCACTTATTCTTGCGTCCGAGTCTCCAACACTTATTTTTCTTAATCCTTCCTTTCATCTATTACCTTTTATTATTACGTTTAATCAGAATGGCCAATATATAATCACATGTAATTAATGATCAGCTAAAGACACTAATTAGCGATATAACGACTTGTTCTCTGTTCGCTGTTTCATGAAAATTACTTCTTTATATGTTTCGCTTTATCATTATTTATTATTATTATTATTATTACTTCCTTCAATGCTATATTTCTTCTTTACCTTATTACCATTAGCACTACGATCACTGAAAACATTAAAAATTCCAATCATTATCATTTATAAATAATGTACTATTACTTATCTTGTAGTCCAGTTACTAAGCTGAATACAGTGAATCAATGGCCAGTACATGTATTTATAGCACACTTCTCACTGCACTGTGAAGGGGGGGGGGGAAGGAGAGGAGAAAGAGGAGGAGGGTGAGGGAAGGAGCGGAGGGAAGGGGGAGAAGAATGGAGTCGGCAGAAATAGGAGGAGGTGAAGAGGAACAAGGAAATTAGAGAGGTTAACTGCAATAGAACTGTTGACCCATGTTAGGTAGCTCCTTCAAGTGACTAAACTATAGAATAACACAAGGATAGCAAAGGACAGGGAAGATATATGGAAAAGATGAAGGAGGGTATGGTGAGGTGAGGAGGGGGGGAAGAGAGAGGGTTGGGGTGTGGTTGGAGAAGGAAGGAGAAGGAGAGAAAAGACAGAAAAAAGACATGGGAGAAAAGGAGAGATGGATGAAAATGTGGAGGAAAGATGAAGGAAGGATGGGAAGATGAACTGTGGCGATAGATGGCAAGAGAAAGAAAGAAAAAGGAAGGAATAAGGAAATGGACGAAAGGAGGAGGAGGAGGAGGAGGAGGAGGAGGACGGGGAGAAAGGAAGGAGGTGAAAGACAGCAGACAGACAGACCTGACAGCACTACGATCTCACGGACCTACACACTGCCACTAATTACTACCATCATCTTCTGTTCCTGAGAGAGAGAGAGAGAGAGAGACTCATTAATCCTAAGAATAAGAGAAAGGAGTGAGTAAGGATGCTGGTGAGAAAGAGAGGGGGGAGGGGAGACTCATTAATCCTAAGAGTCAACGCCCTCTCATGTTGTGTACTGCCCCCTCACACACACACACACACACACACAATCCTCTTCCCTATACACAAATGCACACATAATCTCACAACACACACACACACACACACACACACACACACACACACACAACCCCCTTTCCTATACACATAATCTCACTACACACACACACACACACACACACACACACACACACACAATCCCCTTCCCTATACACAAATACACACATAATCTCACTACACACACACACACACAATCCTAAGCAACCTAATTCACCCTCAAAGTCCCTAAAATCCCGCCACACTCCTTACACAGTAGTAGTAGTAGCAGAAGTTGTAATGGTGGTGGTAATAGAAGTAGTAGTAGTAGTAGTAGTAGTAGTAGCAGCAGCCCGAGGTTCATCTGAAATATGAACCCAGTGGACTGCAGGCCGAACTATCCTCTTATACTCCACCATCCTCCTTTTGGGTAATACTCAAGTGGTGGAAAGAATAAACCACAACGTCCTCGGGCTGTAGGGGTTAACGCACCAAAAATCCCTTGCCACTGCTTCAACCGGCCTTAATAAGCTGAGGTATGCACTCTGGGCTGCGTGCTGGCCACTCTGCCTGACACAACACAGCCACCCTTACAACCCAACCCTGCTAATCACATGTCGCATTCCATTACCACTAACGCCACACGCACACACACTCACGCAACACACACACACACACATCCAAAACACAAACAGGGCAAAGAGTACACACACACACATATCTGCACTCAGCTCTCCTCCAGGCTGCCAAAACAGGCACACAGATTATTCCTCCCCCTCCTCCACACACACATACATCACACAGCGGGGAGTACAGCACATACATACATACACCCCAGCTTTTACACACACACAAACACTACATCCTGACTCACAGTTTCATGCCCCACAAGAATATAAATCGATAAAGCAAAGAATTAAGGTGTGACGCTCCCAGCCTACCGAGTCATGTAACCGATATTTTAAGAAGCGCTTGTCCTCTCCCAACTATTTATCTTCTTTCGCTTCATTTTTTTTTTAACTTTTTTTTTCACAAGACTACTGTAAAGGAGAGCAAAATACTGTAAACGCGTGGGGGAGAATTTTTAAAACCACTTACCTTGTCTTCTTAGATTTATGTATTTCCTTTCGCTCCGTTGTTCTTCGTTAATTTTCGCATATACATCACAAAGTTTGGAGATACTTCACACACACACACACACACAGTCTCGTCTACTTATTTTCAATCATTCCCTATTTTCTATCGGGGGGGAAAAAGAAAGCTCCTAATAGAATCAAAATGGTTTAACCTAACCATCCTATGCTAACTTACATCTAACGCTCCAATATGCCAAATTATCCTAACGTATTTTGTAAGGTTATGGGGAAGAACAGTGAGAGGCTGGATTGGACAGAATTACGTGAGCGAGATGGCTGGAAGAAGGGGCAGACCAAGAAGAAACAATATGGAGGGAATAAGACGAAGTATACCGTGAGGGAAGGTGGTGTGTTGAAGGAGGAAGTCGTTATTGAGTAGGAACAAAAATGCCTGGAGATCTTTGTCTAGGCCTCCCCTCACTGAAAGCCGCGTCAGACACAATAGGTCAGAGGAATACAGAACGTAACCCCTTGAACCCGCTCTGTATTTTAGTCCCATTACCTTCACACGATTTTATTTAGCTTACGGGAGACTTAAAAATGGATGGGTTACTTGCTACATAACGCCTCAGGGACAATAACGTGCATGATATTTCTTCACTCCGACTCGAAATAAACACTTCCGATCCTTTTTCAGCATATGTATTAGAAGAGTAGTTGTGAATGATTAAGGTGCTCAATCAAAACAATGGATAAGAAGGAAATTCATTAGCCTCTGCTGCAAAAATAGTGCAAAATAGACCCAAGGACTTTCTATTGAGGTATGTGTAGCCTGTGATTGGATAGATACATCAGTGGGCAGGGCTCATCTCGCCAGCTAAAAGTGAATAAACTATAGCACTAAAATATCGTAAATAATGAGCATTTCAAGAAGTGACATTTTTAACATGAGATGAACCGTAAGTATATGGTAATTAACGGTGAGATATTTATAACAAGGGTATTTATCTTAATGGCTGCCAACACGCCGTCTCGCACTTAACAAAGATTAATTAACTTATGTAAGCACTCGCAAGGAGGAGGGAGGGAGGGAGGTGAGGAAGGATAAACAGTGGAGGAGTAAAAAAATGAGGAAAGAAGAGGGAGAGAAGACAGGGGGAAGGGATAGAAGGGAGGAGGGAGGGAAAGATGGGAGGATGAAGGGGTAGAAGAGAGATGGGAAGGACAGAAGGAAGGGAGGAAGAGAAAAAAGGATGAATTAACAGACGATGGACGAAAAGGTGACAGGAGGGAAAGGGAGAGAAGGAATGCAACAGAGACAGAATGGAGAATGAGAAGTAGAGGAGGAATAAAGTAAAAAAAAAAAAAAAAAAAAAGGAAAGAGAGAAGAGTGATAAGCAGTAGAACGAAGAAAAAGATGAGAGAGAGAGAGAGAGAGAGAGAGAGAGAGAGAGAGAGAGAGAGAGAGAGAGAGAGAGAGATTAATGAATTTAAACTTATGTAAGCATTGGGAGGACGGAGGACAGAGGGGAGGGAGGAGAGAAAGAAGGAGGGAGGAGAGAAAGACACAAAGATTAATGAACTTACGTAAGCAGAGAGAGAGAGAGAGAGAGAGAGAGAGAGGAAACGGATCAGGAGAGAGGAGGGGAGGGGAGGAGTGAGTGATGTACACGAGATAAGAACAAGGGAGAGCTAGATAAACAGGGTGAGAGAGAGAGAGAGAGAGAGAGAGAGAGAGAGAGAGAAACCTGGGTAAACCAGTCGGTTGAGCCCCCTCTCTTGTATTACTGCGTCTGGTTTCCAATCCTGGCCAGGGTCACTAAGGACGAAAAATTACTCCTCTTCCTTTGTCTCCATACCATGCAATTTCACATGTCACCATTTCGCCGCTAATATCCACTGTCTATACTTAATACTTCCACCAAGTCTGAAAAATTACTGTACTCCTTCCACTATCTCTCTCTCTCTCTCTCTCTCTCTCTCGCATGCCACATAAATTGTTACCACTTCGACTCTCATACCTACCGTCTATACTGAATACATCCACTAAGTCTGATTAATTCCACGCCTCCCCCCTTTTTATCCTCTAACATGCCACATAACTTCACATGTCACTACTTCGACACTAACACCCACCGTCCACACTGAGGGCATGTTGGGGCTGTTTACTTCCTTCGATACGTCTTTTATTTATTTACATTTTTTTTTTTTTTTTTTTTGGGGGGGGGGGGGGATTCTTTTTACCTCCAGACAATTTTAATAAACTCAGGGAAAATTTCTCGTACTGAAGGGGTTAACGATGACTATCAGTATATCTTACTCCTCCAGCAGGAAGTCTCTCCTAAGCTGAATAAAAAAGTCTGAAGGTTGCACGGAGAGAGAGAGAGAGAGAGAGAGAGAGAAAGAGAGAGTCAACTGGCTAGGTCACTGGAGCCTAAGGGTGTTAATACAGTAACCATTAGTTCCCAAAGTCTAATTATATACGCAGGATTTCTCATAAGCCTAATAAAAACTGCCAGGCTGTATCCTAATGATATAAACACACAATAACACAATAAAGAATGAATTAAGAGAGACCACGTGTAATGCCTTCACTACTCCACTGGGCTTCCCTGGGCTGAATTATACCCCACTCACTTCAGCCAGTCACGAGGAGGAAAGCAACAGTTTGAAGGATGCTGATAGATTGACTGATACAATACTGGATGTGGCAGGGGACAGTGACGTGTTCTTGATCAGTTCCAAATGAGTAAGTGAATATCCTATAGCTTCCCCCCCCCTTTTTTTTTTTAGCATTATAACGTTTTATTTGGGTTTACTCCTGCTCCTTTCTCACGTTTTTACTCGCGACAGGAAGATGACATTTACTGTGAAATAGTTAATGAAGACTGACCCCTCGAGTCTGTAGTGTCCAAGATTGAAGTCGGCTGGTGATGGCAAGAATATTACAAGAGACATCGTACGGGTGTCTTGGTTATTCATCTGTTTAGTTACTTATTTATCAACCATTATTTACTGTTATGTTTTTCCTTACACTGGGATTATTTATCACTTATCTTTTACTTCACCTTGTATTCAGTTATCTAGTAAATTAATCTAAATTCATCTATAACCTACATTCATTTTTTTTTTTTCATCTACATATTTTACCATACTGTACTGCACGTTTGTTTGTTATAAAGTTATGCATGTTCCTTTCGGGGGAAGGGGGGGGGGTGCGGTCGGTGTAAAATAAACATACCTGTACTGTGTGTGTGTGTGTGTGTGTGTGTGTGTGTGTGTGTGTGTGTGTGTATGTGCGCAAATTGAAGCTACCTGTACATGTCTAAGGATAGCATCTCATCCCTCATACTGTACCAGAACATGCAATTAGCACCACTTCGCTATATAGCACTCAACCTTCCTTCTTTTTTTATTGCTGGTTCTTCTTTACCTAACCTATTTCCCATCTCTCTCTCTTTGTCACACACACACACACACACACAGAGGGGAGGGGAGTGAAGAAGATGGAAGGAGACGAGAGCAGAAAGAATTTATGGAGGGGGAGAGGTGGAAGAATTAGATGGAAGGAGGAGGAAGAGAGATGAGAGGATGATTACAGACAATTCTTAGTTGAATAATATGACGAACAGCAGGTCAGACGGGTAAATCCCCCCATCTCTCTCTCTCCCCTACTACTACCACCACCACCACTACTCCTACTATTCTTTTTTCCCCCCTTCCATTCTCTTCCTCCACCTACCTGATTTTCTCTTCTCTCATTTTCCTCCTCCTCCTCCTGATATATTCTACTTTCTCCTCCCTCTAGTTTCTTCTGCTCCCCACCGTTCACTTTCTCCCTTCTATTATCATCAGTGTATTTTCTTTCTATTATTACTTTCACTTCATTGTCCTATATACCTTTGAGGTGGAGGAGGAGGAGGAGGAGGAGGATAAAGATGAAGGAGAGGAGAATACCGATGAAGATGATGACGACGGTGATGGTAATGATGAGGAGGAGGAGGATGAAGAGAAGGTGGATGATGATGATAATAAAGATGAAGATGATGATGATGATGATGATGATGATGAGGAGGAGGAGGAGGAACAGAACAACTTTACAATAACCTGTGTTTAAATCCTCAGTGCATGTGACCCCTAAATGTTGACCACACCACAGCGGTACATATAAGGTGGGAGCGTGACTTCATGTAAACGTTAAAATTAATGGAGTATAATAACACGATATTTCCACTAGAGTATGACAAGGATAACACATCAGAAGGCCCTCCCCCGTCCACCCAACCTTAACCAGCAGTGAGAGAGAGAGAGAGAGAGAGAGAGAGAATATTAACATGAATCTGTCTCCGTACTAAGTGCATTGGTGACGGGCAATTCTGTAACCCAACCCACCGCTGTCAAATGCCAGTCTGGGATACTCTTCAAAATACCTCTGTCTTCATCTCACCTACTGCAAAAACTCCCTAAATATCTGCCTAGCTAGCTCTTAAAACTCTGTATGTGTCACTTTGGTTTCCTCTTTGGAACTCTCTACGTGTCTAGCCTCCTCCTCCTCCTCTCCTCTTGACTTTCTCGTCTTGAATCTCCCTCTCTCTCTCTCTATCTATCAGCAACTCTATCGTTAAGCACCTTGCCCCACTCATCCACCACTCTTCTTTACAAACCAGTTCCCTCTTATCTACCTATGCTCAAGTAATTCTCTCTCTCTCTCTCATCCTAATCTTCCAGAAATGGTGCACTTTCCGTCCTTATTTACAACTTTATCAACCCCTTATTTACAACTTTATCAATCCCTTATTTACAACTTTATCAACCCCTTATTTACAACTTTATCAATCCCTTATTTACAACTTTATCAATCCCTTATTTACAACTTTATCAACCCCTTATTTACAACTTTATCAACCCCTTCAGTGCAAGGCCTTATCTTTCCTCTGCTCACTTAACACTAAGGGATTAACTACAGACTATACTGCTAGTCATAAAGAAGTGCTATGGTAAGGATGCAGAACTGTAGTAGTAGAAATTGAAGTTAGAGGATACTGCTAGTCACGATGAAGTGCTGAGGAATGGATGTAGAGCCGTACTACTGTCTTCTGCCACTGAGCTACGTGAAATAGGCTGCAAAAGGACGAAAATTTGAGGCACGTTAGGGCTGACGAATTAGTGTGGAGAGAGAGAGAGAGAGAGAGAGAGAGCGAAAGAGAGAGAGGGGGGGGATACGGCCCCTGAGCTGAATAAAATCGTGTGAATGAAGCACCAATAAACTGGAAATAACCTCAACATGACCTAAAAATGACCTCAAAAAGTACCTGAAAATGACCTTAAAGATTACCTGAAAATGACCACAAAATTACCTGAAAAGACCTCAAAATTACCTGAAAAAAATGACCTCAAAATCACCAAAAAATGACCTGAAAACAACACCCCCCCCCAAAAAAAAAAAAAAAAAAAATCCAAAAATGACCCCAAAATGACCTCAAATCGCCTAAAAATGACATCAAAATCACAAAAAAATGACATGAAAATGACCCCAAAATTGCCTAACAAATGACCACCAAAAAATAAATGGACAAAACTGCAATGTGTCGTGGTGGTGGAGAGGGTTATATGTGGAGAATTAAATCGCTTCATCCACTTAAACTCTTCCACATAATCGGCACTGACTCCACCTATCTGATGGAGGAAGGAGAGGGAGGGGTGGAGGGAGAAATGTGAGAGAGGAAGAAGTGGAGGAAGGGAGAGAGAGGGGAAGAAAGTGGATGCAGAGGAAGTGATGGGAAGGGGAGGAGGAGGAGGAGGAAGTGAGCGAGAAGAGGAGGATTTGAGAAGACGAAATATGTAATGGATGTGACTGAGAAGAGGACGAAATGAGAGAAAAAGAGGATGTGTGAGAGATGGAAGAGGAAGTAAGAAGGAGGAGGAAGAGGGCGGGATGAGTATGAAGCGAGTGCGAAGAAGAAACAGAAGAAGAAGAGGAAGAAGAAGAAGAAGAAGAAGTAGAGGAAGAAGAAGAAGAAGAAGAAGAAGAAGAAGAAGAAGAAGAAGAAGAAGTAGAGGAAGAAGAAGAAGAAGAATGGAAGAAGGATCGAGAGCAGAATTAGAAGGAAGAGACGATAACAATGATGGAGGGGAAGGGGAGGGGAGGGGAGTGGAGGAGAGGGAGTCAAAACCAGCCTAGCATGTGTCCGGCCTTGGAGGGGAGGAGAAGGGGGGGATAGGGAGGGAGGAGAGGGGAGGGGTGAGAATGGGAGGACAGAATGAGAGAGAGAGAGAGAGAGAGAGAGAGAGAGAGAGAGAGAGAGAATGATGATGATGACGAAAATGATGAAGACAGAAAATTGGAGGGAAGAGTCAAGAAGGGTTGGAGGAGGAGGAGGAGGAAAGGTAGGTAAAAGAACAGAAAGCAAGAAGGAAGAACCAGATAATGAGGTAGATATGTGGAGGAGGAGAGAGTACTGATGGAGGGAGGAGGGAAAGTGAAGGATAAGGAGAGAAGGAAGGCAAGTATGTGAAAGAATGGACAAAAAGTAATAGCCGAAGAGGTGAAGAAATAACAGGAAGGAGGAAAGGAAGGAAGAGGAGGGAGGGAAGACATGAGGCAGAAGGGAGGAGTCGATGATGGGGAGGGGGGAGGAGGAGGGAAGGAGGGAATGGCAGGAGAGGAGAGGAAGGATGGAAATGAATAGAAGCAAGGGAAGGGTAACAGAAGAAAGTAAAGGGTGAAACAATGAAGTCACTAAGCAGGTGGGAGGAAGGAGGGCACAAAGGAGTACAAAAGAAAGCAAACAGCAAAGAAAATTGTTTGTCCTTTCGTGGCTGGAGGGAGGGATGGAAGAAAACGAGAAAGGGGAGGAATGAAGGGAAAGAGAGAGAGCAAGGAGTACAAGTAATGAGGAACAGGTAGATACGGAAGTGGATAATTGATGGAACAGGGAATGAGTAATGGAGGAAGGATGGAGGGAAAGAGGAAGAAGATGGAGGAAGAAAGGAAAGGAGAGAATGCTAGAGGGAGGAGTAAAGGGAGTGGGGGGAGACGGAAAAGTTGAAGGAGAATGGAGGTGAGATGAGAAGGGGAGAGAAAGGGGGAAAGGAACATAAATACATAAGGATGGTCAAAAGGTGGATAAACGGAGGAGGAATGGAGAGATGGAGGAATGAGGAAGAGAGAAGACAGACGGCTGGAGGGAGGAGTCAATGAGGGGAAAGGGACGGGGAGAAAGGGGGAGGGGAGGAAGGGAGGAAAGAGAAGGGAAGACGAAGAGGGAATGTAGGGAGAGAACAAAGCAGGGAGATACATAAAGAATTAAGTAGATATGAAAGAATAAATGAAGGAAGAAGAGAAGGGTGGAGGAAGAGGGGAGGGAGGAGACAGAAGGCTGGAAGGAGGAGTTATCAGGGATGGGAGGGGGGAGGGAGAGAAAGGGGATGAAGGGAGGGAGGAAAGAGAAGAGGGAAGTAGAGAAAGCATGGACAAAGTAACAAAACTATGCAAGATGAGAAAAACATGTGGGGAGGTGGATAAATGGGGGAGGAAAGAGAGGGTGAAGGAGAGAGAAGGCAGGAGGGAAGGGGGTAGGGGTGATGGAGTGTGAGGGGGGGTTGGGATGGAGGGAGGGTGAGGGGAGGGCAGGGTGGGGTGAAGGGGGAGGGGGGTGAGTCTGGCGCCAGGGTGGTGAAGCTGCCTGACTTGTGGTCCTGAACTCACGTCTTCACCACTCACCTCACCATCACCATCACCTCATCGCATTTTACTTCATCCTCATCTCATTTCATGTCACCATCTCACTTCATGTCACCGCATCACCATCACCTCTACAATCACCATGCACTTCATCTCCTGGCCACGTTTCAAACAATACTGTATTATTAATCGACACTTCCCGTTTTGTACAGATTAGTTTCTTTACTGTACTATCGTTACAATGTACTTATGTAACCCGTAACCCACCAGATACTAAGCAGCCACGGTTGTTTAGTCAGCCTACCCCTCCCCTCTCTCTCTCTCTCTCGTCCTGCGATGCCTTGTGCTGGGGTCGAATCGAGTCTTGGCGGACATTTTAAGTGGACACCGACAAGGGCAATACATCCTTTCATACTGTTACACTCGCAGCTTGTCCATACCTATCAGGCATACATACAAACACAGCACACAACACACACACACACACACACACACTTCACACCCACTACAAACACAACAAACAACGAATCCACTCTGACATCTACTACTACCACTACAAACAGCAAAAACAACACATCTACTACTATCACTACAAACACAACACTTCCACTCCGACATCCACTACTACCACTACAAACAGCAAGAACAACACATCCACTACTGTCACTACAAACACGGTAAACACAACACTTCCACTATCACTACAAACGCTCCTTCCTGCTTCGTAGATGGCATTGTAAACTCCGTAGAACCTTTTACTTGGCGATTTGTTTTGCATACTACAAGTCATTATCCTCTTGCATGTGGCAGATGCAAAATATATCGATGTAAAAACGATGTCAACAGCACACAGGAGGCCGTTAAGGTGCAATATACAAAATAAATCGCTCAAGAAATGGCGCCACGAAGCCTCCTGTGAACTCAGAACATGACCCTTGCCAGAGGAAGGATTAATTGTGGGTTTAAGTCTCCCTCCTGTGATAAGATCGGATCCTGAATTACACCTCATACAGATAACTGATGAGGATTTGTGTAATTTTAGTTGTCTGGGTGGTGTGGGTTTCTTACACACACACACACACACACACACACACACACACACACACACACACACACACAATCCACTAGTACACCACTCCCCCCTCCCCATTTACTTCACCCGTCACCTCTCCATTCACTACATTCACTTCATCCCTCACCTCTACATTTCTCTTCAATCATCATCAATTCTATTCATCGCAAAGTCATTTCTTATCATCACTCACCATTCCAAACACTCCTAACTTCATCCAACTCACCATTCACCGTCACTCGCTTCTCCATTCACTTCACCACTCTTATCCAAATCCATTCACCACCACATCTCTCCATTCACTTCACTCTATCCACCTCATTCTTCACCATCATTCACCTTTCCATTCACTTCACTGTCCATCACATTATTCACCATCATTCACCTCTCCATTCACTTCACCATTCTCATCCACATCCATTCATCTCACCATTCACCACCACATCTCTCCACTCGCTTCGCCACTCACAACCAACTTCTTCACCTCACCACACTCATCACTCAGGACTCACCATCAGCCTCCACACTTCACCACTACTCATCACATTGCTCACCTGTCACCACTCTCATCACCTACTCACAATTCTTCATTACTCGTATTAGTTATTATTTTTTTCCCACTACAGTCGATTTTATTTAATTCTGGAAGCGTCTCTGATAAAAACTCCGCTAAGTTTAATATAATCATTTTAAGAAACAAAATACTGAAATTCGTCATAGGAATGAATTGATGATGATGATGATTACTCCTACTACGACGACGCCTTCTCGGTCTCCCCCTCCCCTTTCTTCTCTCTCATTATCACCAATTTCTCTCCCTGTTCCCTCATTTCAACTTTCCTTAGTTTTCCTTCTTTATCTTCCACACATTTCCCCTCCAAAATTTTTCTTTACAGCCGCCACTCCTCGCCATCCTCCCTCATTAACCAACGTCATCCCCAGTGCACGTGTACTCCCCATGACTCTCTCTCTCCCTCCCTCTCTCTCATGCTGTTACTCGAGTTATGAATTAAAGCAACACTACAGTTTTATTGGTGGGTAGTCACTGTATTCTCTCTCATTTTCTTTTTCTCTCACACGACTACCATCATCCTATCATGACAATCTCTTGCCTCCCCCCCCCCTCTCTCTTTCTCATCATGGTTATCATCACATTCCTCCCATCATGACAACAATCTCTCTCTTTCTCTCTCAGGCTGTTGTTACTTGGGTTATGAATTAAGACAACAGGACAGTTTAATTGGTGGGGAGTCACTTGCATTCTCTCTCCCCCTCTCTAACTTAAATCCAGTAATATTCAAAGCACATCACAATCACTCGCGCATTACCAGCACACAGACACCGCCTTTGACCACAACAGTATACAATTCTTTTTGATCAACAGGTATTCACTAGTAAACTATGGTATTTAGGAAGACAGGCAGGTAAGAGAGGTGGGGTGGTCGCAGGTTCCATTATGAGAGAGAGAGAGAGAGAGAGAGAGAGGGGGGGGGGTAACTGGCGCCAAAGCATGATGTGGGAGCGTGCACCTTCCCGCCTTACACTATGCTCCACCCACCTTCACCTCCACCCAACCTGCTCCACCCACCTCCACCCGTCTGACCACTGGCGACACTCTTATGGGTACACACACACACACACAGAACATACTCTCCTTACACACAAATTTTCACATACCCATAAACACACACGTAATAATATTCACACACACACACACAATGTACACTGTCCTTACACACAGATTTTCACACACACACATACACTCAAACACAGGACACTTTCGCATGCACACAACACACAAATGTACACCTTCACAATACACCTACACACACTCCTTCCCTCCTCAAGTTAGGTCTAGTCTATGTGTGTTTGTATTCCTATCTGTCTATTTCGCCCGTAACGATGTAGAGTCTGTGTATCTATGTAACTCCTCTCTCTCTCTCTCTCTCTCTCTCTCTAGGTGTGTGTTCTGTCTGTCTTTTGTCTCCCTGCTCGCTGGTAAGGGTCAAAGGTCTACGTAACTCTCTCTCTCTCTCTCACACACACACACACACACACACACACACACACACAAAACCGTCAACTAACCCCAATTAAGAAAGTGAGTGTACGAGGTGACAGAGAAAAATGTGTGTGTGTGTGTGTGTGTGTGTGTGTGTGTGTGTGTGGAGCAATCCAAGTTGTGTTTACATTCCTGTTCTAACTACCGTGCAATTAAGTGTTACCCAACCAGCCTCTCTCTCTCTCTCCTTGTACTGTTTCTTCATCCCTTGCTTTATTTAAATCTCTCTCTCTCTCTCTCCTAGTATTGTTTCTTCTTTGCCTGTTTAAAAAATTTTTGACTTCCTTTTCTTTAGGTTTTGTTTTAATCACCCTCTTGCATTTTTTTTTTTTTTTTTTTTTTTTTTAATGACGCTTCTACCCTGTAATGTTTCCACTCCTTCATCCCATTCATTATTCATTCTTCCTTTTATTTCCTCTGCCCTATTGTTTCCACTCCATCTCATTCATTATTCATTCTTCCTCTCTTCTATTCTCTCTGCCTTATTATGTTTCCACTCCATCTCATTCATTCCTTCTCTCTTTTATTTTCTCTGCCCTGTTGTTTCCACTCCTTCATCTCAGACATTACTCCTTTCTTTTTTTTCTCTGGTTTCATTTCTTTTTTATTAACTTTCTACAATCATCCTCTTCTGCAATCACATTCATTCTGTCAATTCCTTCCTTCATTTTTTTTTTTTTTTTTTTTTTCCTTAAACCATATTCTTCCTTTGTTGTTTTTCTCCACTTCCTTCTCTCCTTTCATTTCTTCCTCTATCCACCTTTTCTTGCTACTGTTTCGTTTTATTCTTTTTTCATTCCTTCCTTCCCAATCATCTTTTCTAATTCATTCGTGTGTGTGTTCACAGACTACACGCCACGGTCTTAACAAGGTGGGCCAGCCTTATTACCTGCGTCGCGGGGTGCCAGGTATATGAGTGCGGCGCCTGCTGGCCTGCCTCTTCCTATTCTTTCCTCTTAATCTTATATTCTTCTCTTTTCCTCTTAATTTCGCTCTCCCCCTTTACCCTTTTTCTTATTTTATAATTTTTTCCTCTTGGGTTCTTCTTTCCTCATTCTTGTATTCTTTTCCTTTCCTCTTAAATATTTCAATTTTATTTCCTCCTTATTCATGCTTTATTATTCCCTCTTCTTTCACTCCACTTTTCTTTTCTTTTTTCAATCTTTCTTCCTTTTCTATCCACGTTCTCTCCTCCTTTTACTGTTTTATAATTTCTTTGACTTTCCTTTTTATTTTTCTTTCTTTCCTCCCTTTCTTGTTATATTACTCTCACTCCTTTTCCCGTTTACTGTTTTTTCTTTCGTTCTCCTTTTTTAACTCTTTCCAGATTATTATTTTCTTTCTCCAG
Source organism: Coenobita brevimanus (assembly GCF_032717465.1). Taxonomy (NCBI): domain Eukaryota; kingdom Metazoa; phylum Arthropoda; class Malacostraca; order Decapoda; family Coenobitidae; genus Coenobita; species Coenobita brevimanus. The sequence goes on along the minus strand of NC_137060.1, from coordinate 25,921,436 downwards.
TTTTATTCTTATTTCTTGTTATTTTATTCTCTTCCCCAGCAGACGAAGGTATTTTATTCAGCTTAGAAATCCATCGATGAACGCAAAACGTATATATGAATCTTTCCATATAATGTTTTTATTCTATTCTTTTGGTTTATGAGAACCCCCCCCCCTCTCACAGCAGACGTCAGAAGGTCTCCATATGTCCCATCACCTCGAAGGGTCTTTACAGGTCTTTACGAACTGAATTAAATACTCTGACAGCAGTAGTGACGTACGGTAATGAAGAATAGGCGACGTATTGAGATAAAAAGTGGCGATGAGCGATGGCAGAGAGAGAGAGAGAGAGAGAGAGAGAGAGAGAGAGAGAGAGATTCTCCCTTTCAGTAATAACACATCCTTGGGGTAAAAGAGGTTAACATTCCAAGCACGGTGACCCCTCCCTTAAGTTATTCGTGGTGTCGCCAAACGATGGTATGCAGTCTGACACCCACCGCATAATGAACACTTTACACATCATATACAAACACCTTCACCACCATCACGCCTGCTCCCCCCCCCTCCCTCCTCTCTCTCGTTACCGACACATTATTTTCACCACCATCACGTCTTCATTATTTCATTTTCTTTTTTACGATACATGATTACGGATTTTCCAAGGGCTATAACTTCAAACCCGTTAAGGATAGAGAGATTTATTATCAACATACATGAACACCCAAATAGGCTTTCATTTGGCACAAAGACCTTCGACCCTGAGTGGCCTTGAAGGGTCACTAAGGGCATCGGATATTCAGGGGACTATAACTCGAAATTGGTTGCATATACACATTTACTATTATCAACATACAGGCAGACCCATATGGGCTTTTAATTGGTACTATGACCTTTGACCTTGAAATGTCAAACACAAGGTCATGGATATTCAGGGGGCTATAACTCGAAACTGGTTGACGATAGATATTTACTATTATCAACGTATAGGATGTCCCATATGGGTTTTAAACTGGTACCATGACCTTTGACCTTATGTGACCCTGAAAGGTCAAACTCAAAGTCACGGGTATTCAGGGGGCTATCTCAAAACTGGCTGAAGATAGATATTTACTATTTTCAAGATACAGGAAGTACCTTCAAATTGTAGAAGAAAGTGTCAATTTACGTAAAAGAAACATTAACAAACCCACGTGTAACTTCAATACATTTAATGCGTAAAACAACGTCGCATATACATACACTAAACGTTATTATAACGTATGTGGTGATAAAAAGTACTGTAGGCTATAACTCGACGCATAATGTAACTGAACGCCTTTATTATATATAAATGTGTTCCAGTCTGAAAGGTGAAACGCAAGGTCGAGGAGTTTCACAGGACTAGTAGAAGTTGAAGGTACGGAGATATTTACTATTATCAACACTGGAACTCATTATGGCATAGTTTACAAATAATTAGTACTGACAGACAAAAAATTCCATTTCATTTGCGCCATTACCTTAGACTTTAACTGTTTACTGGCACTAAATGGCAGTGTCAATTCGGTATTTAACAGCAATAAATGAGAATGCTGTCGGGCGAGGTTTGTTATGCCCCGCACCACTTGTTTTATCCGAACTTAGAGGCTCCTCGTTGTGAAGGGGTTGATGCTAACAGAGACTTATTCAACTGATACTCCCTCCCCTCCCCCTCCCCACCTCTCTCTCTCTACACCCAACCAGCTTTCACTCCTTCCAAACACCCCTCCCCTCCTTCCTCAAATCTCCCCCTCCCTCTTTCTTTCTCGCTGCTCACCCTTCCTTCCCCCCCCTCCACATCACCAAATTTTCTCCCCTTTCCTTCACTCCATCTTTCTTTCATCTTTCCTCCCAGTGATAAAAAAAATACACAGTAATAATAAATCACCAACTACACACTTGCTTTCTGATATCGGATAGTTCAAAAGCAAACAACTTCGATTATGCACACTATTTTCTGACACTGGATCCCTTAAATGCGTTCATGTAGTGTCTATCACGGCCTTACACACACACACACACACACACACACACACACACACACACACACACACTCGTCATTTATCACACGCGCGCAAAGGGTCATCCATCATTCTCCATGCTGAGACAAACGTACACATGCACAGGAATCCACAAACACATCCACATACACAAACATACGAAGAATAACATACATACAATGAATAACACACACACACACACACACATACAGGGTCATCCATCATTCTCCAGGCAGACGGACTGGCGTATACAAAGAGGAATTTACACACACACACACATACACACAAGAATGGCGTGTTGGGCAGTAGACATGACAAGTGACATCATTACCCACAACTACAGTCAAACCAACCATTATCTAAACAACCACAATCAGCAACTACGACCACCACATCTTACTAACAGCCACCACACATTCTTGAACTACAACTACCATGACGTCTGTAAAAGCAATAACCAGACACTACCCAGAGGAACAACAACATCGACTACCACTGGATATTACCTTCCTCTACCACCTCCTTTATATCTACTGGAAACATTCAATATTTCCCATATCAACTACCATCACATATAATACAACCCACAACTGCTACCACAACCGCAAAAACACCCGATACAACCACAAATACAACTACCACAAGGAACAACAACAATAGCCACCACATACAACCACCATCAGAGCCACGAAAGATACAACCACATCACCAGCCACCACACACAACCATCATAAGAGCCACGACAGATACAACCACACCACCAGCCACCTCATACAACCACAAATACAACAATCACAAGAAACACCAGATACTGCACAACCACAACACCACCCACCAGATACAACCAAAAATGCAACTACCACAAGAGCCACCAGATACAACTACACCACCACAAATACTACCACAACATTAACACAGGTACAACCACCACAACAATCAAAACACTTCAAGCGATTCTGGATTATATAAATGGTATCTCGACACGGAGTCCTGGCTGTCTCACAAATCCGCTGTCATTCTTGGCTGGAGTATACGAGGCAGTAGAGGGTAATAAAGCGTACGATATCATCTATTATGACTTTAGCAAGGCATATGATAAGGCTCCCCCACGCAGGGTTAATTGGTCAAGATTGTACACAGGACACAGGAGAATACACGGATGGATGGAAGGGTGGCTAATTGGAGGCAGGCACTGGGTTTGTGTATGTGAAGTCAAGTTAAATTGGGGATCAGTAACAGGCAAACTGCAAGGAAGCGTAGAGTTTGTATAAATGTATGCATGCGAGACTAGGGGCTGGTTGAAAGTGGTGTGCCTAATGGGTCTGTGCTTGGTCCTTGCTTTTATTTATTTATTATTATTATTATTATCATCATCATCATTATTATTTGTAAGTGGTGTGCCTAAGGGTTCTCTGCTTGGGCCCTTGTTTTTATTTATTTTACATTTTTTTATACAGTATACTACTAGATTGAAAAGTGGAAAGGTACCGTAAGTAAGCTTCTTGGATTAATTGTTACTGATGTGCTTAATGATTCTCTGTCTGGCACCTTGCTTTTATTACATATATTATAGATCCAGAGTTACAAGGGGCAGTATAAATAAATCTGCTGACGTCACACAAACAAAACAAAAATTCCTAAACTCAGTGAAGGACTCTAACATCCTTCACAGGAACCTTGGCTTGTCAGATTACCAACGGACATTACATTAGGAAAAAGTACTTCATGTGGCCAACTTACTAAGCTTAAAAAAAACAGTTTAAAATGATATAAGAACTGTGAGAGAGAGAGAGAGAGAGAGAGAGAGAGAGAGAGAGAGAGAGTTATGTATGTCATTTCATTCGGTGTAAGTAATAAGACACCCACAGTAATAATATAGGTTTACAAGTATGTTGGTGTAGTAGACATACTGTATTGGATTGTGTAGCACGTTCTTCTTGTCACTATTATATAACGGATGTGTTTACCGTAGAAGGTAACACACACACACACACACACACACACACACACACACACACACACACACACTCTCTCTCTCTTCCCCCTTTAATACACACACACACCACAAATAAACAGAGCAATGGGAAGAGCTGCGCACGTCCCCTCAAAGCAAGTTACTGTATTTGTTTAGAGCATAGTGAACAGCGCCACTGAAGGAAGGAAGGAAGAAACGAAGGGAGGGAGGACAGAAGGAAAAAAGGAAGGATGGAAGGAAGAAAGGAAGAAATGACGGAAGAAACGAAGTGAAGGACAGGAGGAAGGAAGGAAGAAATGACGGAAGGAACGAAGGGAAGGAGGACAGAGGAAAATAAGGAAGAAAGGAACGAACGAAGGAAGATAAGGTATGCAGGACGAAGAAAAGTGAAGGGAAGGAAGGAAGGAAATGGGAAGGGGAAGGAAACAGTGGAAGGAAGTGGCTGAATACTGAAAGAAAGGAGAGGAGGGAAAACGCATAAAGAGGGAAATTCATAACAGGAAGAAGGAAGGGGGTGAATAAAGAAAGGAAGGATGGAGAGAAAGAAGGAAAGAGGGAAGGGGAAGACAGTAAGAAATTAGTGAATGTAAGAAGAGACACGATGGAAGAAAGACACTAAACAGGATCGAGAAAGGAGGGGCAGAAAGGAAGACTGAAATAATGAACGAATAAATTAGTGAATAAATTATCTTAAACGAATGAAGAATAAAAGGAAGAAAACGAAGGAAACTGCATTGATAGGAGGAGAGGGACATTTGATAAGGGAAACTTGATAATCGAGGAGGTAAACGGAAGAGACGAAAATGAATAAATGAATAAAAAAAAAAGGAAGGAAAGAAGGATGGAGGGAAAGGAGATGTAGACAGTAAAATGAAATAAGTGACTTCGAATTAATACAAGTTGGAAAGAAGGAGAAAAGAAGGAAGATAGAAAGACGAAATGAATTACTATAAATAAATAAAAGATACGAAGGAACAAAGGATGGAGTGTGAGAGCTGAATGAAAGAGGGGAGGAAAAAAAAAAAAAGGAAAGGAAAAGGGACAGTAAAGGAAAGACATGCCATGAAGAAAGGAGAAAAGGAAGAGAGATACGGTATGAAAGAAAGAATGTAGGAAGGATAAAGGTAATGAAAAGACATGTAAAAATAATAGAAAAGACAAACATGGAAGAAAACAAGAAGGAAAGAAATATTGAAAGAGGAATGAAAGAAAATGAAGGAGAAAGATGCGACAAGAGATAAAATAATATAAACAAGCGGACATGATGGACACATGAATGAAAGTGGAGAAGGGAGGGGGAGGGAAGGAGATGGGAGAGGGAGGGAGGGAGGAAGAAGGGGAGATAGGAGGCAGGAACAGATAGAGAAGGAAAAGAGAGATGGAAGACAGGGAGGGAGGGGGGAAGGATAGAGAGATGGGAGGAGGGAAGGAAGAGATGGGAGGGTGAGAAGGAAGAGATGGAGAAGGGAAAGAAGAGAGGGATGGGGGGATGATATGGTGAAGAGGAAGACAAGTGGAAGGGAGAAATGGAGGAGAAGGGAAGAATGGAAGACATGGAGAAGAGAAAAAGAGATGGGAAGGGGGAGGGAAGAGAGAAATGGAAGAGAAGGGAAAGAGCGGTGGGTGGGAGATAGAGATGAGAGAGGAAAATGGATGAGACGTGGACGAAAAATGTAGAAAAGGGGAGGGAGAGGGGGAAAGGGAGAGAGAAGTAAGTGGGAGAGATGAAAAGGGAGGGAGGGAAGGAAGGAGGAAGGAAGATGGAGAGAACAAGAATAGAGTGAATAATTAAGGCCTTGGCGTCAGAGTGGTTTTGTCAGCTGATATAAATCGTCTGGAGGTGGCCACAATAAAAACATATTACCCCAGTGCTACTCAGGAGCGGGGGAGGCTGGGCGGGAGTGAATGAAGGAGAAGGAGGGAGGGAGAGGGAATGAACGAGGAGGGAAGGAATGTGGGTGAGAATGAAGAAATGAGGGAGGAAGTGAATGATGAATGGAAATGGGAAGTGAAAATGAATGAGGGAGAGAGGATGTGTGTGTGTGTGTGTGTGAAAGAGAGAGAGAGAGAGAGAGAGAGAGAGAGAGAGAGAGAGAAAGACGACGTTAGCCTGTCTTGTCTGCTATCTGTGCCTCTTTAATATCGACACTCAGCGCATAAAATATCACAGGAGGGAATAACAACGCTCCATATCGGGTAGAAGCCGAGGGAGGGAGGGAGGGGGAGGAAAAGAAGGTGCGTGAAAGAATGGAGAGAAGGAAGGATGGAACAGAGGAAAGGAAGAAACAAAAGAGCGAAGGAAGTACGGAGGGGAAGGAACCAACAAACAAATGAAATTACGAAGGAAGGAAGAAACGAACGAAGGAAAGGAAGAAGGAAGAAAAGGTAGAAGGAAGGAGTAAATATCCAAAGAGAGGGATAGAAGGAAGAAAACGAAGGGAAAGAAAAAAATGAAGGAAAAGAGGAAGTAAAGGAGGGAGGAAGAGAAAGGAGACAGAAGGAAGGAAGGGAAGAATGGAAGGAGGAACAGAAAAATTAATGGAAGAAAAAATTGAAGACAAGAGGAAAAGGACCATGAATGGAGAGAGAGAGAGAGAGAAGATGGACGTGGAGGAAGATGATGAACTGAAGCGGAGAAAAAAGTGAGGGAGGGAGGAAAGGAGGGAAACAGAGAGAAAAAAAGTGACAGAGAGAGACTTAAAAATGTAAAATGTGTGAGACAATAAAGTGAGGGAGGGAGGGAAATTATGGTAAAGGAGAGAGAGATAGATAGTGAGGAAGAGAAAATGATCAGGGAGGAAGATGAAGATAAAGTGCCAGAGAATAAAGTAAGTGAGTAAGACAAAGAAGGAAAAAGTGACAGAAAATAGAGCGAGGAGTGAGAGAGGGAGAGAAAATAAAGCGAGGGAGGAGTCAGTCTGAAACTAGAGGGAGGAGGATGGCGAGACATAATTCAAACTTTATATCCTGTAAACACGACTGAGAGAGAGAGAGAGAGAGAGAGAGAGAGAGAGAGAGAGAGAGAGAGAGAGAGAGAGAGGGAGGAAATAGAGCAAATATAAAGGAAATGCATAAACGTACGAGAAACCACGAAGGAAACGATAAAAAATAAAATAAATAAAACAAAAGAGAATTTCCTTCTTTCTCACTCTCTTTCGTCATTCTCTCTCTCTCTCTCATCCTTCACCACTAATCCACGTGGTCATCTAATCTATTTTCTTTGTTTTATTATTCTTTGTGTTCTTTACCCATGTTCCTTCATCTCTCTCTCTCTCTCTTCTCCATTCATCCGCATGGTCATCTTGTCATTTTTTTTCTTTGTTCTTTACCCTTCTTGTTTCTTCGGTCTCCCTCCGTGTTCATTAGTAAGCAACAATAAACAACTCAGGCAGCTTGCTTATACAACCCACGATAAGCAACTATCTTTAACCAGCCTAAACCCACCCAACCGCTCATAATCAACACTCATTTAACTCTTATCTATCTATCTGTATATTTATCTATCTATCCAGTTGGTTATTCATATCCTCTTTTATTCAACTTCCCCCTCTCTCTCCTCTTCCCCTCCCCCCCTACCTCCCTCTCCCTTCTTTTCTCTTTCCTTTCCCCCCTCGCTCTTCCTACTCTTCCCCTCCTCCCTCTCTCTCTATTCTTCCCCTCCCTCCCTCCCCACTCCCTACTCTTCCCCTCCAGCCCTTCTTACCTCCTCCTCTCTTCACTCTTTCCTTCCTTCCCTCCCTCTCTACTAGGTTATATCTTCATTTTTACTTACATTCTCCCCTCTCTCTGCTTTATATCTACTCATTTATCTATCTACTAGGCTACTAATACCTCGTTTTATCTATCGTTTATTGCAGACAGGTCACAGGAGTACGGTTGATCTATCTAAGCAACACCAGTCACTATGTAGGTATGTACACCATGTATGTAGGTTAAGACTGACATCATTTTCTTCCATTCTGATATTCCCCAAGTTCTGCCACTCATTGTTATTATCATTATTATTATCAGTATTATTATTCTTTTCGTTTGTATTACCATTTTCTCTCATGCAAAATCGTCAAGTCCTCCACATATGTATTATTTTCGATTTTGTCCTCATTCAAATTTCCCTTTTCCAATAACATTTCATCTCTTCACACACCTTAAACCCAAGAACTTACCTATTAATTCTAACCACCTCCAGACGATTTTGTCAACTTATAAAGAGACCATTTTTTTTATGCAGAGAAGAAGGAACCAAAGGCCAGTGTGCCAGGGTTCGAAATAAAAACCATTATCCCTTCACATACTAATTCCTTTCTATTTGCTGAATAAAATCGTCTGGGGATAACAAGATTGGTGGAGATTGGACTAAGGGGGTTAATTAAAAGGTCTTCTATTGTCCACTGTCCTAATCAGCTTAGTTAATGATCTCAGCTAATGAAGTGCAGGTCTAATTAGCAGGGAAACGACAAAAGGTGATTGGGTACTTACCGCCCTTTCGACCTTTCTTCGGAAGTCCTGTAAGAAAAAAAAAATAGTTAATGGTAAATCTGTGTGTGCGTGTGTGTGTGTGTGTGTAAATGGTACGATAAACCGAAAAACAAGTTAATAAAATGAAAAAAAATAATAATAATAATAAAAACACACCTTTGAACTCAAGAGGCTAATCCCAGGGTGGCCCGTATCTAACAACACATCATCCAAGTTTTAAAATGTCAGATGATGTAAGTGACACCTCCCCACCCTCATTTTTTTCCCTTAGCGGTGTAACATATGCAGAAATAAACTGGGCCAATGAGATCACCCCTGCCAACTGCCCCATCCACTCGGCCACACCTCCTTCGTAAACACTCACCTGGAATCCATTTATCATTTCTATCTGATGAATTTTTGTTTTTTCTTTTCTCCTTTTTTTCTATCTCCTGTCAATTTTATATAGCTTATGGTAGACTTTCAAATTAATGCAGTTACATTTCTGTAGTTTTTACGATAAGAAATCTTCGCTAAAACTGATCTGCTTTGTCTGGTGTGTGTGTGTGTGTGTGTGTGTGTGTGAGAGAGAGAGAGAGAGAGAGAGAGAGAGAGAGAGAGAGAGAGAGAGATTAACTTGAAGAGGTTAATAACTACATGACTCCTTTGATACTCAGATAAATAAAATCGTCTGGAGTCACCTGGAAATGAGTATCAGAGTTGTCCCGCCCAGGAGGGGGTCAATGGCGATATGATGGCCGCCCACTCCCCCAGGCTCCTATGATTCACAGATTATATATATATAAAAAAATGGGGTCTGACATCAGCTAGAGTTGTGGCCATCATGAGGGAGAATGAATTTTAACTCAATTTCCTTCACAGGTAGCGGTTTCCCAGAACTGAGTGAGTGGGTTGATGGAAATTGACTGACTGATTACCTGATTGACTGAATGGGTGACTGACTGACTGATTAGGCAAATGATTCATTGATTGATTAACTGACTTACTGACTGGTTGATTACATTTACAAAATCCTGGCGGCGCAACAAGAACTGAATAAAATCGTCCGTCGGTAGCAGGAATAGATCGTCAGGTAAGTAATAATCGCCAGCAGGTTACCGGAATGTAATCGTTTAGGGTTACGTACAGAGCGGTGAGGGGCGTAAATTAACCGCCTACGTAGAACAAAGCCGTCTACCTGTTGCAAAAATGTTAATCAATTGTCTGGCTGTTGCAGAGTAAAATTGTGCAACTCTCTCCACCTCGGCCAAACCTCCCTCTTACACAGCATAAACTAAGTGAAAGTAAAGAATATTATTTACCCATTATAATCACATAGTACAAAAAAATATATCTTTAACCCCTTCACTGCAATGATCTCTTTCTCTCTCATCTTCATTACATTATTATATTCGACCAAGGAAGGATATGTAATCGCGAAGTTACATGAGGGTGTACAGTACTTAGTCTAATGTATGGCACTAGTCTCCCTCAGATGTAATAAAGTCGTTTTTACGACAGAACAAATAAAAATAAATCCTAATGAACTCCTTGGCCCATTTAGTATAATGACGTCTTTATTTACTGACGTCCTTTGAGATTTATTTATTTATTTTATTAGAAAGACGCCTCGTACTTAAGGGGTTAACGAAGGCCTTATCTACTGCAACCCTAGTAAGAATAATTTCCCTAACTTTTTCTTTTCCTCCCTCTTTCCCTCTCTCTCTCTCTCTCTCAGGTGATAAGAAAAATAGTTCCTGGAGGTGGGTGAAGGTGTAAGTCCATTTCGAAGCAGGTAATTAGTTCTTATCAGGTGATCAACTTGCAATGCCTTCCACGAAATCACCAGGCCACAAGAAATCGATTACAAGCTCGTCTCGTTAGTGTCCATCCACTGATCTATCTTCCATGAACCCAGGTACAAACCCTTTCTGAAACTGGGGAAAACTTTACTACTTTATACTAGTTTATTTTTTTTATTCAGCTTAAGGATGTGTGTGTGTGTGTGTGTGTGTGTGTGTGTGTGTGTGTGTGTGCGCGCGCGTTTTTTTTCTATCCACAATCCACCTTGTCTCATACGTATCACTTTATTAACTTTCAATTCATCTATTTACATCTACTACCCTACCTCATCCCACCTACAAGAGGGAAAGGATAGCCTACCTGCCTGCCTATCTATCCATCTATTTAAGGATGCAGTCATTTCATTATTTACCAATTGATATGCATATAAATTTTAGAACATACTGTATATCTTAATTCATAGTACCCCAAAACGTTGTTATTCACCTACGGAATATCTCCCACTTGCTTTTGACAATTTCCACAAATATACACACAACGACACCCCCAGATCGCACAAATATCCGTATCATAATCCACAGACTGAATAAGCATTACGTATAGACCTGTAGCTGGCAGTGACGTCAACCTCCTTTACATTAGGCATCATGTGAGGTCTGGGAAGCGCAACACTCTTATCTATGCAAATAACCTTAACATAAATACCCTTTCAGAATCTATATGAATCGTGAAAACCCATGACGAGCGGCTTTTAATAGCGACAATAATGGGAGGTCTGGGACGTAGGCATAAAACCCGGAGATAAGGTATAAAACTGGAGAAAATATAGAGGTGACGGGGGAGAGTGTTTTGGCGCGCGGCTCTTTTTCCTGACAATTTTCTTTTGTCTGGGGGGTTTGAATGGAGGTGCGGGGCAGCCAGAGACGTTCAAGCTTTACAGGAATTTACGATGCAGACAAGGGGGCGCTGACGTGAATATGAATGTGCTTGTTTGAACAGTTTATCTCAAAGTGGCAGGCCGACACCCGCTAATATGACTGTATTTTGTGGGTAACTGAGGCTCGCGCGCTAACCGACATGCTGATTCCCGCTCGCAGGGGCCTCATCACGGGATTCGACGCCTCCATAAAACGACAATATAAAGCCGCTTCCATCAGACGGGGGTTTATTTTTATACTTATCTTTATGGTATCAATTACCATGCTTTATTACACGGTCTTTCTATTTTTGACCTATGCTGTTGTGCTTGAACCGCAGCCACTAAATTTTCGATTTCTTATGCTTCAAACACAGTGATAGTTCTTGAAGTTTATGGACAGGATAAGTTTATCATATATACAGTATATTTATTTACTTACCGATTTATGTAATTCAATTCTCGAAGAGATGTATACAATATTGTTAAATAACAACACATTCTTGGAACTGATAAAAATCAGGGATGCATACTCAACACAAATTTTTTGAGGGAAGGTTTTTGAGATGACGAGTAAACGACATTCTCCAGTATACAACAGGCATCCTAATATATACACACACACACGAGTATATGAACGCACACCTCCATTTTCGCAACTATTTTCACTGTTCATCCCTGACATCATCAGTGGCACCTGTAAACAAAACGACAAAAGGCTGACAAAATAAATGGGAGGTTTGCAGACTTGACCGGACGAGCGCCACACAACGCGGCCTTTGTCTGAACGCGGCCACACTTAAAAGAAAAACGGCCCAACCTTGGAAACTGGCCAACATAAAACTACAGTATCTTAAATTATTCTATTGCACCTTTGAGTATCATTGTCACTGCTGGCCTTGGCTTGGGCACGGAAATTCTGCCTTTGTGCTTGTCTTAAAAATCCACTCGTATTTAGTAAATGTCAGTACACCTAGCCACAATAACCTAATGTACCTTAACCCATCAACCTGATAAACTTAACCCAATCGAGCGTGACCTAACTCCACCCTACTTAACCCCACTCTGACCTAACTCATCTAAATGCAATCTAACCTCCCTCAATTTAACCTAACCTGACACTAACCTAACCCATGTAACTCAATGCATCCCAATTTAACTTAACCTGACTCAGCCTAACCTAATCTAACCCAGTCTAACCTACCTCAAACTAACCTAATCCATATAATTCAATGCATCCCAATCTAACCTAACCTGAGTCAGCCTGACCTAATCTAACCCAGTCTAACCTAACCTAACAAGACACACTAACCTAATCCATCTAAATCAATGCATTCAAATCTAACCTCTCTCAATCTAATCCAACCTGACAGCCTAATCTAATACCTAACCTTACCTGCCTCAGCCTGACCTACCCTACCGTACCCTAACCTTACCTAACCTACCCTAACACCTTCTGTAATCTGTTTTTATCATCTGTCTGGGGTAGAGAGATAAGGGGGAACGATTGGAAACTCATTATGGGGTCTTTGTTATGATGCCAAGTCACGATACTGAGTGTGTGTACTTTGTGACGAGGAGGGTAAAATAGAAGTAAGGTTTATTATCATCAGCATCGTCTCATCCCTACTCAGTGACGATGGTGGGGATAGCATTACGGTTTATCATCATCCATACCATCAAAACCATCATCAAACTTATTACTGTGTCATCATCACCATCAAAATCATTATCATCACCATCATCATCATTATCCTCATCAACATCACCATCAAAATCATCATTATCACCATGACCATCAAAATCATCACCACCATCATCGCCCTCATCTCTACTAACCCTTGCTCCACTTTATTATTATTATTATTATCATTACCGGCAGAAAACTCGAATCCTCATAAATATTAATACTCATCAAATATCAAGACCTCAAGATAAGTAAAAAATCAAGCGCGGATAACGTACAACTGCGGACCGAAGCACTTATTCATTTTTATTTTTTTATTTTTTACGTAATTTCAAAACTCCTAGAAGGCTACATTCTTCTCTATCAAATCTCAAGGCCGCCAGAAAATGGGAGGGGAAAAAAAAAAATCAAGCGCGGATGACTTACAACTGCGGATCAAAGCATTCACTCGTTTCTCCTTTCCTTCTCTTTTCTTTTTTTTTTTCCCCTAGAAGTATTATTCCTTCATGCATATTCTTCTTCATGAAATTTCGAGGTCGCAAAGAAAATCAATAACCAAGCGCGGATGCCTTACAACTGCGGCGCAATGCACTCGCTCACTCTTACTCCATTTTCCTTTTTTTTTTTTAAAGAAGAAATTTGAGATTGACAAGACTAACTACTTCTTATCATGTTTTACGGCCACAGATAATGAAAAGTCAAGCGTGGAAGAATTATTACGGCGACTCTGAGCACTTAAATCATCTCTCTGTCTGTCAGCCTGTCTCTCTCTCAGGAAGTAATGACTGTGTGTTTGTGTGGGGGGGAGGGAAAGAACTCTGGCCTAATGCACTAACTCCCCCCTCTCTCTCTCTCTCTCTCTCTCAAGGAAGCAATGAGCGTGTTAGTGTGTACTGAAGGGGGAAATATTCTTAATCAGGGCATGTGGAGTGACCTGGCGAAATAGATACAAGCTACAGGTAAAGATATATAAATGACAATATACTAATTCCAACCCTGGCGTACAGCAGTGAAACCTGGATAACAGAGAGAGAGAGAGAGAGAGAGAGAGAGAGAGAGAGAGAGGGAGGGAGAGAGAGAGAGAGAGAGAGAGAGAGAGAGAATGTGTGTTTATATATACCAAGAAATGCAGTAAGACAAGCCATCAATCTGTAGCAAGAAAAACACTAAAATGATAACCCTACTGCCACGCCACACCTGTACGCATTTCCATTTAATCCTCACTATAAATAAACCTAACCCGTTTTCCGACACCTATAACTCTGACTACCTCACATAATCACATCTACCTCTTCCTTACCAAAATAAATAAATAAATGATCAGTTTTCTACAACTTGTAATTCTGGCTGCCTTGTATCCTTCCTCAATAGAGAAAAACAAAAACATTCCTAACACCTGTAACAAATAAGGAAATAAAAATCTACCTCTTCTCACTAATGCAAGAAAATAAACTTAATTCTTTCTCTGACACCTGTAATTCTGATAGTAAAAAATTAATAAAAACTAAATTAATCATACATCCGTTCTCATAAAATAAACTAAGCATAATCCTACCCCTATCACCCATACTTTGACCATGAGATACAATAAACACCTATCCCTTAAAGAACAAACAAATAAATAAATACAAACACAAGCCCATTCCTAACACCTGTAATCCAACCACCTGATAAAACACAGACCTACCCCATCGCCTTCGAAAAATAAACACAGCCATTTTCCTGACACCCCTTATCAGGTTATCAGAGGCTATCAGTGGTCCAGATGGCAACCCCTCTCTGCCCTCACGCCGCGCTATGGCCACTTATCAGGCCCTTAGGTCACAGCCGAGTGCTCCTTGACACGGCTAGTCCTTCAAGTGACAGCGGTAAATGTTGGGTTTCGCCACGACACTGGTTTTATATCTCGTTATGTTAAACCGCTGGAGTGGGTGGTGATGATGATGATGATGATGAGGAGGAGGAGGAGGAGGAGGGGAAGGAAGAGGAAGAGGGGGAGGAGAAGGATGGTGGTGGTGATGATGATGACGATGATAATGATGATGGTGGTGGTGATAACGATGGTGATGATGATGATGGTGGTGGTGAAGTGGGTTAGTTATTCGCTGGTGATAATGATCATGGTGACGATGATGATGAAGATGATGATGATGGTGGTGGTGGTGAAGTGGGTTAGTTAAACGGTGGTGATGATGACGGCAGTGGTGGTGATGATGATGACAGTTTATGCACAAGAGGACGTCAGGGAATGCTGGTGTGTCGGTGCGTGAATCGCACGTTTCAGAGTGATAAGGCACAATCAAAATGCTTACCGGTACCATATATGCACACGTTCGTTTTCCTGTGCATATTTTCACTTTCTGGTCACCGGCAACCTTGCAATCCGTCAAATATTATAACATTAACAAAATCAATCCATTAATCCAGCTTCATTAATTTCCAGGTTTCTGCATAATCCATCATATTAATTTTACCATAATAATCATAACAAATAATAATAATAATAATAATGATAATAATAATAATGATAATAATAATAAACCTCCAATACAGTCTTATTAATGAACAGTTTATCATACATCATTACACTTTAGTCTCATAAACTCATTAAAAAGATTAAAGTTGCACATGGAAAATCAATTCACTTTCCTCCCCCCAGACTATTGTTTACAGCTTTATTGGGCCTTCAGAACTCCCAGGCATAATATACAACGATATAAATAAATAAAATAGATAAAAAAGTACAAAATAAGTAAAAGCTAGTTAATCATAAAGGTTATAAATGAAAATACATAACTGCTAAAAATCACAAAGGACCTATATAGGTAAATGGAAGTTTTAAAATCAGAGGAACTAAATAAACAAACAAATAAAATGAATAAATAAAACCTAAACCACAAAGGTAATAAATGAATAAATAAATAAAAGCTAAAAAATCAAAGGCCATAAATAAATAATAAATAAAAGGCTACATAAAAACCCAGGGGTACTCACTAAAGCAATCCATCCACTCCTTTTTCGACAGGCTGTTATTGGAATCAGCATCACACAGTCTTGGGAACTTCTTAGCACACTTCTTAGGCTTGATAAACTTCCTCACGGCCCTCCTCAGCCGCCGCACCTCCCGCCACTGCACCCGCCCGTCACGATTCGCGTCCAGCCCCGAGAACTTCCATTTGAGGGCTTTGCGACGAAGGCGATTTTCCGACACTGTGGGAGGAGACGGGGGGCGGGTTAGGGCCTCGTCTTCACCATCACTATCATCATCATCTTTCATTTTGCCTTTTGTGTGTGTGTGTGTGTGTGTGTGTGTGTGTGTGTGTGTGTGTGGTGCTGGTTTGTTAGGTTATCACAGTTATCATCTTTCATTTCGCCAGTGTTTATCTCCTGTTACACCTCGACATTCAAGACGGAGAGATAGCACTTTCAGGCCAAGTTAAAGTGAAGGGAATATACACTACTGCAGCAACCACCACTGTTACTCACTCTGCCTCCTGGTCCTCTCCCTCTTGTACTCCTTCATCCACTGCTGAGTGATGTTGGTGATGAAGGTGCGCCGCGTCCGCCCTGTGCATCTATCTGCTCACACGTACGCATAACAGGGAAAAGGGAGGAGTATGGAGAGAGGGGAATGAAGAGAAAGAGGGAGAAGGAGGGGAAGGTAAAGGGGAGAAGGAAGTAGGCAAGAGAAGGGGGAGGGAAGGAGAGGGATAAGGAATGGGGAGAGGGGTGGTAAAAATGAAGAGGGGTAGGGAGGAGGAGAAGGGTTAGGGTAGAAGAGGAATGAGTGGGGAAAAATGCATGAAAGGAGCATAAGGGGACAGATAGGGGGAGGGAAGATGGAGGAAGAAGAGGTGTGGAAGGGGAGGAAAAACAATAAGGGAAGGAGGAAGGGGAAGGAGAGGGAGAGGAGAAGAGGAGTAAGAGGAAAAAGGAGGGTGATGGGAGAAAAGGACGTGAAGAGAGTAGAGAAGGGTGAGGAAGCAAAGAAGAGAATATGCAAAAAATTAATGTTATCATCTTGATTAACATACCGTGTGGTATTATACTTTATATGACAAACTTTATCACACCACGCTAATTAATAATATTTATTTTGATTCATTTCAAAAGCTAACATCAAATAATTATCAGTTATCGAAGACAAACACACGATAAAGTGATGACAATACGTAACAAATCTCTCTGTTTAATTTTATAACAAACATTGTCGTATATGTCAATCATTATAACAGAACAAGCAGTCATGCATTAGTTGTAATGAATGTAGCACACCAAGGAACACAACAGGAATAAACTTACCTGTACCTAACCCATCTTCATACTAAACACAGTACTATAATTTCTTCTTTAGCAATTACACTTCCAACCATGTATGCAGAAGACAAAAATGGAGAACGGTGCAACAAAGAAACATATCTTTTTAATTCACGACAGTCTGGTGAATGCAAACTCAAGGTGCTGAAGAATGAATACATCTTTTTTTTTTTTTTAATCTCATTCCTTCAAGACTCATCATGCTATCAATAAAACAGTCTGTGCACTCCTAGGTCCTTGCAACAACAGGAGACTCATTTCAGATTTCATAATGACAGTTGCACTTCCTTGAAAAACCCGTATTCTCGTCAGATTAGGAGTTTTCAAGCACCTCCTCCTTAGCGATTTACTTTGCCTATTACAGCTCATTAGCATCTTACGTCTTTTACACAAACACAGTACAAAAATAGCATAAATGTATATATTAATGCATTACATACATAAACTGGCAAAGCAGAAGTGCCTTGAAGCCTCCCTACCAGAGGAGAATACGACCTGCTGGCTTCTATAACAGTCCTGAGGTTGAGACGGCCAACACTGCCTTGATGACCTGAACCTGACTGACATATGGTCGACATTTAGCAGCGCTCAGTTACTATCAAAACTGATACTTTCTCCAATAATTAGTCAATAACACTTAGTGCAATATGTTTGTTCATATACCATTATTTCTGAACATACCTATATTAAATGTCACCTTGTGATAATGGAATAGTTTCATGTTTTCCACAGTATATATATATATATATATATATATATATATATATATATATATATATATATATATATATATATATATATATATATATATATATTACCGAACGGTGGAGTTGCACCAATGATATGAAGTAATGTATTTACCATGCTAATATGAGTGTTTATAAATCTATTTTTAAATAAGAGAGCCACTCAACTTCTGAGGCATGGACATAATTCATAACGTGAGTGTGCACGATAAGACTCAGTCATTTAATATCTGGCCAACAACACTCACTCTGTCCATCATTGGCAATTACTGCTTTCAACGGCCTCAGCACCTACATAACCTACTGATAAGTGTACTGAGTGACTTAACTGAAGTAATTCTGACCACTGGAGGAATCCTTAAAATATGGCTCCCGTGACATACTTTGGTATTCATTAATGAAGCGTCTTTGCTATCGGTCATAAATCTGAGATTAAATGTTACTACATAAAAAAAAAATATATATCTGTCGTGTCAGGTCAGGTAAAAGGCTGAGGAATGGCTTACTCAGCATTACTCCTTACTCAGCGATTAGGCTTTACAAGAATACTATGAAAATAATGTTGAAATAACCCCCTCGAAATAAAATACTGAAATGAATGATTTACAGGGAATATTAGACCCACAAGTTTATTCTTTAAAATATTTACTTAAAAAAAAAAAAAATCGAGTAACACCGAGAAGCCGTTCCTTTTACACTTTAATAATAATAATAAAAAAAAACAGCATTCACAACTCGTGCATGTGTAGATAACAAGCAGCGGAGGTCCAGCCATTACGCAGCATGCCAGCTCTCTGCCCTCCTGTGCCGAAATAAACAATAAAACAAGGCGGAAATCACCAAACAGGGGTAGAGGGAGACAAAGGGGAGGCCCAGCAGGTTTGAATTTGGGCGAGAAACTATGAGGCCGTTAATGTCGTTGGCCTGGCAGTTAGGGTTTTCGACACTACTTCCTTATCAACGTCCTTTGCACGATACTCATTAATATTCTCTTATCTGTATTTACCTCTTGGGTGAATCCAGCATATGATGAGGATCCATATTTATCTGGTAATGGCAATAAAGCATTAACAATTAACTTTAAAAGACAAAGAAATGAACCTTTACATGGTGGTGAATTGCAACATAAACTGCAAACTTCAAATTCATGTGATTTCTTCAACATTTCTTTCTACCTTTGAATTTCTGTATACATGCTGGTAGGTATGTGACTCCTGTTCACTAACTAAAGACAGAACCTCTGTTTATTTATTTATTTACTTACTTATTATTTTTTTTTGTCATTGGGAGGCCTTAAAAACATAAAGTATTGCTTAACTGTTGTGCCAATACCCACGAAAACATCACTCTAGGCCATTCTGGAACCACCACAAGTGCTTTTATATCAACAATGCTTCCCTACAATGCAACAGGAGAATACTCATGTGCCGAATGCAAAAATACGCTGATAAGAAAGAAGACAAAGGCCCCTGGTGGTAAAGGGATGGGAGGGTGCAAGATGTGTGCTGACTGGCTTACGGTGAATGAAAGATGCACATTGACTACTTTAGAGTGACTGTGGCAGGGGTAGTGTGTGTGTTCCCTCCGCCACCACCTCACACTGGATATATATAGCAGTTTTTGATTAATGGGTAAGTAGGTAAAAGCTTATATACAGTCTTCCTGAGTAATATTGAAATTCATCTTAAAAATAGGTGAGAAATATATTGACCATCTAATTAATACTGTATACTCAATTTAGTTGTTATATACAGTAATCCCTCATAATTTTGATATATAATAATCCATTAAAATAAATGAAAAATACACTAAGTGTTTAAATGATGGAAGTAATCAATATGCTATAAGAGAATAATTTAGAAATGATATCTGATGAAGATGGGAAACATGTACATGAAACAAAATACCATAATCTAGGACTCTAAACAAGAGCCTTTTGAATAACAAGTGATAAAATACTTCAATATACGTGCCGGAGATATACTATCATATCTCCCTGTGGCTCAATTACGTACAATCATCCTTCCAATTACCAACGTACTAAACATCTGACGTCAAGAAGACAAACAAGTCTCTCCCTAAACTATAAAAAAAAAAAAAAAAAAAGAGGGGGGGGGGACTATACTAAGTGTTGACTGGTAAATGACCATGATTATGACGTTATATCACTAGGGGGTAATATTATCTAAAGCATCATGCTGTGGCAAACCATATTAGACCAGAAACTGCAAACTGGTTTACCGTAATTGGTCAACTCCCTGGGCCTGCCCACTTACACAAATTATATATATATATATATATATATATATATATATATATATATATATATATATATATATATAGTATTATATGTAACAACTTTTTTTTCCACACTGATGAGAGCGATAATTCTACCCCACAACGGCACCCACTATACCTTTGTACTCCGCGGTATCACTCCTTATTTATGGTAAATGAACCTTTTGTGCTTACACTTTTTTTGTAATGAGTGCAATGTTACCACCTATCTATAGCACCCCACCCACTTGCAATGTTGTGTATCCCCCTTATTGTATTCTTATCGCATGTCACATATTGCAAATGGAAGTATTTGCACACTTTTTCAATACCAGTGAACCAGCAATAATTCTTACCCCTAGCGATACGCCAAACTGAAGGTGCAAGAGGAGTGCTTCAGCTGCAAATGTTAAGGGTTTCGGGGATTCACCAGGTACTGATCATATCTAATTCGCAACTGTTCTATCTCAGTCACCAGTGTTAGATTTGTTTTCCTGGGAAACAACGGTGAAATGGCGGGTCAGAAAACTGACAGCTGGCAACCAAAGCAGTTCAACCCAAGCAGTCCAACCCAGGATCGCGACATAACTAGGTATTTGCTGTGTAGTAAGGACCAACCATTGTCTTCAATTAATTCAGGGGAACCATAAGATTACACAGCATATGAGAAGCAGACCAGTTTCAGCAACTATACCCAAAAATCAGACCCGAGGCCGTGACAAGCAAGATATTGGCTGCAGTTGAGAGTAACCGTCGTCTTCTAATGCAGGGGCACCGCAAAATACAATGTTGGAGGAGCAGACTAGCTGCTGACTAGTCCCAGGAGCTACACCCGAGGCCGTGGCAAAGTTATATATCTTCTGTTGTGGAGAACCGCAGTCTTCAAATAAATCCAGGGGTACCATCCACATCCACATCGTACAGGAGGACGGAGCCAAATGGTTGTGGCATGGAGCAACCAGTCTTCATTTCGGCACCATAATATAACAGTACAGGAAGACAAAACCCAGACATACAAGTATGCAGTAAGGAGAAACGGCCCTCCCCACTAAATCTAGGGGCATCATACCGTAGATACACACACAGCATAGGACCTGACGGTAGAGAGGTAGACTTCTTGACTACCGTATATCATTCGATGACCCTGTGCAAGAATGATACTGTTAGCGTGCTCGTATACTATGGTGCTGGAGTGGGACATTAACAGCAGACTCTCCGTCGCAACTCTTCGTTCACAGGAAGTACTAGAAAAAAGCTCAGGTACTCTTTATCCTGACAGTTCTAGAGAAAAGTTATAACCTACAATGATCTTCGTCTCTTAACTCAGATTTAACTGAATGGAACAGCAGACTTGACAGCCTCGTTGTCATTCCTGGAAATGGAAACCACACTTATGACTGGGAATTAAAATAAGTGTTCGTGCATCAAGGTCATGGTGCCTTAATCAAGAGGATTGGCAACTCCTACCATTCTCCAGCAGACAGTACGTCGCTACTACCCTGACGCGGAGACGAAAGACCAGGCAAAAGGCTACTACACTATTATTCGAACTTGTCTTGTTATTCTCAGCTCTCAATGTTAAATGTGTGTAGCAATGAGACTGATGGTGTTATGAAAAGTAACACAGAGTGGTAGCACAATCTTTTTCTACGGGAGCTACGTGAAATAATCTACAAGAAAAACTAATATTTGGGGCGTGTTAAAATAAACGATATACTACTAACCTTCGGAGGGACATGCAGGGGCGTGGCTGAGATATTTTAGTGCGTGTGTGTTTTGTGCGTTTTTAAGCATATTAATTAGTTACTATAATTTCGTGTTAGCTTCTGTAATATTAACCATAAAACCACTGTATTTAGTTTTTCAAAGTCCTAATACTGACCAGAATATTAAATGTTATAAATATTTACGTGTTTCCTATCATCCTTGACTTTGGATCTATCAATACCACATCAGCACCATATCCCACGAATCTGATGTTTACCGCTACATTTTCTGTATCCCACCCTGAACTTGGTTTCATTCGTTATCTACAGCAACAGGATTAATCGACACCTTTTTGACTACAATGGGAATGTAATTAACCTTTTCAACCGCAACGGAAACTCAATACTCCCTATCACCAGATCCCCGCCCACCTGTATACCTCTTTGTAAGGCACCGGTAAGTTTTGATCACTCCGTATGTCGCCAGAGCCCCCCCCCCCCTTTTTTTTTTTCGTAAATAATGATACCGACACCTCAAGCCCACAACACTCCACCCATCTCTGCACTCAGCTTTACAGTATATGTATTATTCGTTACATACGGTACAAATATGTAACTTGTTTTTACAGTACAGTATATACGTCGCGATAATCCCAACAGCACTCCATTATCTTCTGTACTTCGCTGACAAAATATTAGTTCCAAAATTGGTAAAAGATAATGACCAAGAACGAAAACTGACAAGAAAATGGCATAAGGAGGGAAGGATTAATGGAAAGAAGTGGAGGAGGACAGGACAGAATAAGTGGGATGATGAAGTGGAAGAGGACATGAGTAAAAAAGTGTGGAGTAATATATATGGTAAGAACAAAAACACGGTGTAACGATAAATTAGGTGAGGGCATGGGAACTCCAAATAAACACGGGAGAACGTATAAAGAACAAGAACAAAGCAAAATAGGTGATAGTACGGGGAGAGGAAGATCAAGAGAAGTGCATAAAAGAAAAATTTATGAAACAATACGGAAGGAAAGAGAAAAACATGAAAGAAAAATTGAGTAGGAAAAAGTGAACATGTAAAAAGATCAACAAAGGAAAATATAACAGCAAAATTAATTACATGGAGAGGAAGAGCAACAAAGAAAAATGGAATGAGAGGGAGAGGCCATGAAAGAACACGAAATATGTGTAATGACAGAGTAGATAAAAGAACAAGATAGTAGGATGGATGAGGACATGATGGTGGGCAGCGTAATTGGATTGGCAGGAGGGGTGGTGATGAGTGGTGATGGAAGGGCTTGAGTCTTTTTTCTTTCTGTCTAGGCCACAATGGATGAACCTTGGCAACAGAGGCAGAGATGTACTGATATGGGGATCAGCTATACACACTTGAGATGGGTAGATATAAAACCGATATGCAACAAACACGGAGGAAAAAACAGTTCGTAATGTAAATAAATAAATAAATATGTGACAGAAATACGTAAAGGATCAAAACCAGGTAATATCAGAACGTACAGAGATCGAATTTAGTAAAAAGTAACAGACAAGATGCAGAAAAAAAAAAAAAATTATAGTAAGTCGAAGATAAAAATACAGTGGCAGAGTAACAGGTATGAACGACAAACATTATAATCAGCATGACCTTTCCCACAAACCCGCGGCAAGGCTATACCGCCAGTAGGAGAATTTTACCCTTTCACCTCGAGGTTTTCCTGTGGCGAGTATGTCCGTTCCGAGTTAGTAAGGTTGGTACTGATAATTACAGATCAGTGAATTTAATTTGGCCCAGAATGTCGTCCTTCTGCTTCTCTTTCCACGTAGCTCTGGCAGAAAGATATGTTACCGTTCTGTAAGCCGAATAAAGTCGCCCATGGTAAGAAGGGATGAGTATTTTTACCATTCATTATTATTATTCCTCATATTATTAATGCTGGTGCTGCTATTTCTTTATTTTCACACATGTTATTATTAATTCAGCAGCATTTTACACACGCCATACAAAACACGCCCACAAACACATTAATTCGATATACTTTTCCCTCCTCCTCTTAATTCGTTACATACTCTACTTTGCTGGCGGCACGATAATGAAGCAATGTTTTCAGCCCCTCCCCGCCTTTCTTTTACGCCAATTACTGTCCCCATTCATCTGTGTGTGTGTGTGTGTGTGTGTGTGTGTGTGTGTGTGTTTAATCCCACTTATTCTCCCGCCCTTTCCAATCCATTCTTTCTTCTTTCCCATCCTGTATACTGTTGTTTATTCCTGCTTTTCCTTCTTTTTCTCCAACCCATTCCCTCTTTCCTCCATCCGTCCCTACCTACCGCCTATCCTACGCCTCTTCTTCCCACCCAGTATTCTCTTCCGTCCGCCTTTCCTCCTCCCTCCCTCCCCTTCTTTCTCCCATCCCTCCTTTTTTTTTTTTTTTTTCCCTCCCTCCTAATCTACCATATTCCCCCTCCCACCTTCCACCCTCAGGACACAGACAGCGGACGGTCATTTAACATACAAGAAAAAATAAGGACGGAAGAATGACACGCTTACAAAAAAATTAAATAAATAAAAATATCTAACCATTCATTAAACACTAAAACACTTACGGTCCAAATTGTATCGAATGAAAAAATTTAACCCGCCAGCAAAGTACGCTCGTAAGTGGCGAAAGGCCCCGCGAAAAAAAAAAAAAAAAGAGTGGAGGTTATCGAGGATGAGAGGGAGGAGTTGGGCCGCTCACAATCCCTCCTTTGTTGCCTAGACAGAGTGGTGCCGCGAGCGAGACATCATGCCCTAATTCCCCTCCACACCATCAAAACCCACTCCAAACCACTCACTTGACCTTCTTCAACCATAACCCACCTCTATCAACCCCTACACAACCTTCCTAGACCCCCAGATGCCGGAATGTAAGGGTAAATGACTCCCGTGTTGACTTAAGCCCAAGATGTCTACCACCGGCTCGTAACGCTCCCAGGCCGACCTTCTCAAGGCTTTTTGGCGCCAAATCCCCACCTCTGCCGTCTAGGTTTTCACAGCTCGTCTATCCAGCCTTATCAACCTCGCGAATGACGTCTACTCTCGTCCATTATCGTTTTTTTCTTCTTCTTTTTGCGCGCGGCTGCATCAGTAAGAGGAACTTTTTAAAAGGTTACAACGGACTTTTAAACTTTAAATGCCGATACATCCGGCAAGATCCTGCCAGACATTAAGCCCTTACGTGGGTATTATCGAGACTTAAAGGAATGTAATCCTTTTCATGCTGTTTACTTCGGTGCGGAAACCTGCAGTTACTGCGCTGCTACGTGGATTAACACCAAGACCAATTATGCGGTTATGCGGCGTTACATCATTTCTGGACAGGTACTGCGCTGTTACAAGGGACGTGGGCTTTCTACGCTGCTACATACACCAGATTAGAACATGTGTTGCGCAGTTTTATCGAATCTGGAGATGCAATACAGTAATGACACTGGAACGTTCTTCGCTGTTATAAAACATGTACAAGTATAACGCGTCGTTACGGAAGATGAAGACATGCTGTTATAATGGATTCGAAGGCTAGTTACACTTTTATCGAATTAGATGTATTATTGTTTTTAGACACAAAAGAGATTGGAAGGTGTTGCGCTGTTGTAATACACCGTTATTTGGACACTGATATTACGTCGGAAACTGTACCGTACTGAGCTGTTACAATGAAGCACAAGACAAAATTTACCTACTTGATGACGCAGTACACTACTGCATTGTAATCAGAAATATATTTAGCTGTTATGTAAGCCGTACCTATATTCACAATCATCTCTATTAGCGGGGATAATTAATTCTACGGTCTTAGCTTGTCCTGCTACACAAATCTGAGAAGGCATACCTCCGTGGATGACCTTAAAACGTATTATTTATTCCCGCATCCGATCAGAATCCACCTCAAAATCTCCTCTTTCTTCATCCACTGCTTACTATCCACCAGAATTCACTTAAATCCGATAGCCTTTTAAGATATCGTGCAAAAAAACAGATCAACAAATTGACACGGGGGAATACAGTATCTCCCCGTAGTGGTCAATTCCCTGGCGGTAAAAGGGGTTAATGAAGACTATAACTAACCCTTAAGTCTAAAAACCCTCCAAACATGAATAAACGAGCCTGAGGATCACAAAATCAGAAATACATCACCCACCATAAATATGCCCGTGAATCAGAATATAAAAAATACATCGCTCTAACACCTTCAGTCCCAACTCGAATGTATCCTTAATCTATTCTTGCTGCCTTCAGACGATTTACTTCAGCTTTGAGAAACATCAGGTTACTAAAGGGCGAATGGCGCCTTTCTAACTCGTCACTACAAATGGTCTTTCCAAAGCTTAACACACTGCTTGTACTGCAGGTAACAACACAAAATCGTCTGGAGATGGGGAGAATAGTGTTGTCATACGATTGCCGTGTGTGTGTGTGTGTGTGTAGTTCCAATCTAATGACGCGAAGACTCCAACTCATTTATTAACCCCTTCAATTCGATTACTTTTATTTTACTACCATTTCCATTATATTTCCTTCAAACCCTCCACTGAACATCCACAAGACCCACTGACATGTAATAAAAACGCTCACTACTGCCGGTCCACCAGTCCTGAATGAGACGGCACTTGAATGCATTATGGACAGTGAGTATTAAAATGCCAAAGAGGTGACATGAGCAGCAGTGTGGGACTTGGGAGGAGTGCTGAGCCTCAGGGTACACAATCATCTCTATTAACCATATGCCTAGATCTGAACACAATAATAATAATAATAATAACAATAAAATAGTGGTGTAGTAGTAGTTCACACACACACACACACACACCTGAAAGATTGTACTATACAGAAGAGCACTGGAGCAGTCCTTATTTAGTAAACAACATCCCCTTCCACACCAACCTCCCTCAAAACAGCAGCACAATAAATATATAAATAAATAAATACATAAATAAACGGCGTGGTAGCATTCATATTGGAAAGAATGTACCAAAGAACAATAGTAATGTAGCTCTTCCCACGCCCCATCGCCTACATACATAACAGCAACACAATAAATGAACAAAAACACGTATATTCACCCTAGGAGGTACTGTATGTGTGGTAAAAACAATGGTGATGAAGTGGCTGTTTGTACCTACTGATCAGCGTCAACACCCTCCCCTAAACTGGAGAAAAACAAGAACAGCAAATAACAAAAACCATTCACACACTCACCGTGGCCAAGATTACGCCATAAAAACATTTCCATCCATTTGTCTCTGCCCATTAACGATACCATCCTGACATCACTCTCCCTCGAAAAAGTAAATAAAAAATAGCCCAAAAACGTACACATCCAGCTAGAAAAAAAAAAAATCCCATAAAAATATAACAAAAGAATTCCATGTATCTGTCTCCTTAATAACAAACACTTCCCTCAATGACATACTCTCTCCAGTGATAAAAATAAATAAATAAATAACGTACAAATATTCAACGTGGAAAGAATGGACAAAAAAGGACCTCGAAGCATTTGTCCTTACTCAGCAACAACCCCTCCTCCCACAACACACCACACGCTCCCTAAACAATAACAGCAAAAAACAAAAGCACATCTGAGCGTGGCAAAGAATGCAGTACAAAAACTAAGTACTGTGTACATCAAATAAACTCGCTACAGGCATTTGTCCTTCCTCAGTAACAACCTCACCTCCCACGACAATACCCCCCCCCTCTCTCCCTCTCTCTCTCTCACACACACACACACACACACACACACACACACAAATAAAACTGCACGCAATCTTAAAACCATCTCGTCATGTCAGTTCCTACTCAGTTAAAGACACCAGCCTCCCACACACATGACACAAACAACAACAAGCGGCGTAAACACATACTAAGCGCGGCCAAAGAATGCGCCATAAAAACATAAACAAAAGACGATGTTGCGCGTAAGAGGGTGTGCACTTGCTATAACGGGGTCGACCCATCAGCTGGGGACGCAGTATCGGGGTCACGACATCAGCTGTTCTTATTGTTTTGATGATGGAAGACGGAGACGTGTGTTCTGGTGGGAAATTGGAATGAGTGTGTGTGTGTGTGTGTGTGTGTGTGTGTGTGTGTGAGAGAGAGAGAGAGAGAGAGAGAGAGATTCTTTGTAACTAAAATCTCCCTCACACACACACACACACAATGGCGGGCGCAAACTGATTAACATGTCAGAATAAAATTTCACTACACCCCCCTTCTCTCAAAATTATTAGTGTGTAAACTCTAGTAAACATCACTTTGCATCAAGTTCCCCCCTTCTTTCTCAATTTTTAGGATGTAAATACACTTTAGCGTCAGTATACAACCTCTTTCCCCCCAAATCTCTCTCCCTCTCGTCAGTAAACAGCCTCTTCCCTCCCAAATCTCTAAGAATTATTAGGATGCAAACTGATGCAAATGTCATAACAAAATGTCTTCCCCTGCTCTCTCTCTCTCTCGTCACTATACAGCCTCTTCTCTCCCAGATCTCTCTCTTTCAGAATTATTAGGATGCAAATTGATGCAAACGTCATAACAAATATATTCTCTCCCTCTCTCTCAGAATTATTAGGATAAAAATTGATGTAAACGTCATTTTCTCCCTCCTCTCTCTCTCTCTGTGCAGGTTATTGTCCTTTAAACCACATCGCTCCTGCTAACTTGGCCTCTCCCCAAAGTCTCATTAAACAAAATCAAGTAATTTGTTTTCTTCTCCCCACTACTGTGTTGCTTGGGCTAGGAATAAACTTGTGGCCTTGAATTAGGGGAACTAAATGGTGAATCTCTCATCCCTGCCTCGCACATCTCATTTTCCTACCTTCCTTCTCCCGTTCCCAATCCCATTTTTTCCCCTCCCTCTCCATTCCTTTTACACTTTCTCCCGTTGTTCCCTCATTTCATTCACTCCTTCCTCTTCCTCCCACTTACCTCTCCCTCCACCCTCTTTCTTCCTCCTCCTCTTCTTTGCACTTCTTCCTATCTTGTGCACTTTCCTCTTCCTACCTCTCCCTCCTCTCTCTATCTACCTTCTTCACTCTAATTTTTACTTCTTTCTTCTTTGTTTTTACCTTTCATTTCCCTCTCTTGCCTCCTTCCTTTCCTCCTACCGTCCCCCACCCCAATTTACATTTCTTCCTCCTCCTACTCTCCTATTTCACCCACTCTCTTCCCCACTTGCCTCATTTCCCATTTTCCTTCACCCCTTTGTTTAAACTGTCCTCCATCCCCCTTCCCATCCCATTTCACGATGCCTCATCCTTCTACTCTCCCATTTCATTCTCCCTCCCTTCCTCATCTCTCCCCTCCTCCCCATTTCACTCCCCCTCTCTCCCTAGCCCCATTCATTCTCCCTCCCCTCGTCCATTCATTCTCCCTTCCTCCCCCACGTCACTCCATCCCCATCTCTCCCTCCCCCTCTTTCCTCCCTTTCACTCATTCCCTCCCCTTCCCCCCTCCTATGCGCACGTGCTCACCCCCCACCCGGTGTAAAAAGTTTGTTTACATAATATTTCTGTCGCTCTTTGTCTGGCAACACTGTGCAGCCCCGTGACTTGGCAAAATTCAGTGTTTATATATACATTCCACTTTTTTTTTGTTTACTCGCGACCATTTTACCGTATTTATTACTCTGGGTGGTTTATTTAGGTTTATTTATTTATTTTTTCCCAAGAAGTAAATAAGGGTCTGTTTTAATTTACCTTTACTTGTTTATTTTTGTCTACCTTTTTTTTTTTTTTCCCCAAGAAGTAAATAAGGGTCTGTTTTAATTTACTTCTGCTTCTGTTCACTATTTACTTGTCTTTATTGTATTTACTAATCTGTGTGGTTTGGTTATATGTTAATTTTGAGGTACACTAGTATTTACGTGTTTTGTCTGGATCTGAAACAAGACTGTTTTAATTTACCTCTGCTTCTGTTTACTAATAATTGTGGGTCTTTTTACCGTATTAATCACATGAGCAGACTAGTTATTTGTTGATCTGATGCTTATTTCTACTTAAGACTCTGGGTGTTTCTGAAAGATATAGAGGGGTTCCGTTCTTATTTTACTCTTTACGTATGACTTCTTTGCCGCATTTATTTAAATGAGTGGCCTGGCATTTTTACTGGCTTTGATATTTCTATTTACACCTCCTTAACGTCCACCATTAATGGAATTGGAGGTGTTTTTGAAAGGACCAGTTCTTTTTACATTTCCTTGTGGCCTCATTATACATCGTGTTACTGACGAAAATTAGGCCATAAATGTGAGTGAAAGGCAGACTAGAACTGGATCTGTAAGCTGTTTAGACAAGCATGGACATAATGAGAGAGCGTTTTAAGACAAATTAAAGAGCCATGAAACCCACTTTTAAGAAGAGGGTGTGAGGTGAGAGTGCGAAACCTAGACATTTATGCAAACTTTGTCGCTGTTTTAAACGAGCATAATATAAATATCAAATAAGAGGCTAATTAGGCTTAATATACGGCATAAATCGCTACGGAAAAAGTGCTACAATGTCTCCCACCCAACACAGCTCTATGAGTGTGAAAAAGTAGGGTAGATTTTGGGGTGGAAGGTCAGGAATAATATACAGACGGTGAGACAGAGAAAGTGTGGGAAACTTGAAGGAGAAGAAGCAGTAAACCAAGAATAAGGTGGAGGGGCAAAGTAGGGAAGTATATGAGGGAGGATGGCGTGCTGTGGGGGGAAAGGGAGGGGGAGGAAGGTTCTTAAATGAATAAACAGAAATACCTGGCGATATTTCTGTCGTGGCCGCCCTTCACAATACACAGGGAGATATATTTACCTCTTGGCACAATCTTAAGGTTATTTGCACGCCTTAAACCCTTGCGCTACCATGACGCCTGTTGCATCTTTTCTTGGCGCACTGAGAGGATGGGTCTTATCACTTTCCGTTATACGATGTTAATCACCTGTACGATAACTCTAGGTCTCAGTGGGTTATTTCTCAGTTTTATATTCTCTCTCAATATTCGAAGTTTGGTCTACTCAATTACACACACACACACACACGCACGCACGAATGGAGGCGTTTTAACATGGACTGGTAATTATGGTAAATGAATCTGTGAATAATCGAACTGTGAATAATGAAGAACCAGGAGCATTAAAGAATTATCGAAATAGATGAAATATGAATGAAGGTACACATGACGAAGGTAGACCCCCCCTCCCTCTCTCTCTCTCTCATGCCCAACGGGGGAGGATACAAGCAGATATAAACAGAGAGGCATCACTTACGGGAATGCTGTCGTACCACACACACACACACACACACACACACACACACACATAGCACAATAATCAGTGAAAACATAACGTCTATATTCTCTCTCTCTCACACACACACACACGGTCAGGATGCTACTGTATAAATCCCCTCAACTGAAAGAAATCGTCTGAAATAACGAAACACCGCTCGTTATTACACCGTTACCCTTACTACTATATTTTTTCTAAAACCCAAAACCCTACACGTCTCCCTTCAGCTGGATAAAATCGTCTGTGATTAGAAAAAAACAGAGGACAAAAAATGTATCAGTGTACTTAGTTACTGTGTAGGGTAGGAGTGGTGTGTGTGTGTGTGTGTGTGAGTGTGAGAGAGAACCAGCTACTGTGTGTGTGTGTGTGTGAAAGAGAGAGAGAGAACCAACTACTGTGTGTGTGTGTGTGAAAGAGAGAGAGAGAGAACCAGCTACTGTGTGTGTGTGTGTGTGTGTGTGTGAGAGAGAGAGAGAGAGAGAGAGAGAGAGAGAGAGAGACTAGCTAGTAATTTTTAGCCTTCAATTCACAACTAGGTCCTAACACCCGTCACATGGCCATTTAATAGGCATCATTCAATTAGCTTTCAGGGCAGGTGTGGCTATTTATATATCCACTCTATCATTAACCCCTTCAGCTCAACGATTGCTATTATTTATCCTTTACTATTTATTATTTATATTTATTTACCATTTTTATTCTTTTATAACTATCCCATTTTTACACTAACTTGACCTAAAATTTTCTTCACCTTAAATACTGAGTTGTAACACTAGATTATGATGCAAGTCACGAAGAAGTGCTACGTAAGGGATGTAGAGTCACAGCACTGCCTTACTCTGCCACTGAGCTACGTGAAATAAGCAGCAAAAGGACGAAAATCGGGGCTAAGGTAAAATAAAAGGTCACTGTATTTGCTCTCTCTCTCTTGCTACTTTCCGGCGATGTTACTTTTCTTTATTTTTTTTTATTCTTGTTTTCTCCAGGCTTAACCCCTTCAGTACGGTGCCTTTTATGTTCTTACTACCTCCAGACGATTTTATTCAGCTTTGGAATGGCGTCTCGTAGTGAAGGGGTTTTAACATCATCTCTAGTGGTACTCATTTCTATCAGGTATCGCCTTCTGATCAACCCATCCATATTCTAAGATTAAAATTTATTACCTTACGTACCATTATAATTACTTGGTTATTTATTTCTCTAGATTTATTAACACCAGCCAGGCGCACAATATTAAAGCAAGATTCGTTAGCTTTAGTCAGAGGTGTTGTTACCCTGGTCATTCATTTACTTATCCTTACTCATCTTTTAATTAACCCCTCCACTACGAGAACGGTGATGGCGAGGGAAGCCTTCACGTGGTGGCACTGATATAATCGCGCGGCTCTACTGCCTGGATATACAAACGTCCTTCAATTACTTCCCTATCCCCTGACAGGAGGCTGGTGAACTTCAAAAGGGCTACTTACACGTGCACTTCGCCGGGTTCACTTTCAGATGAGCCTACAACAACTGATGCTGCTATTACTACTCCCCCTCCCCCTCCTCCTACTGCCACTACTACCCCTTCACTACCAGACGCCTCTCCAAAGCTTATTAAATCGTCTGATAGTAGCGAGAATAACAAGTCATGGTAAAGCTGCAGTTAATATTACTCAAACATCCACCTCCTTATTTATTGCCTTGCACTGATTTATGCACCACGCTGAGCACGACTGATTTTTTTACCATCTCTATTTGCATCTATAATTATTCTGACCATCACTTATTTATTTATTATTTACCTGACACATCTGAGTTACTACTGATTACTTGTATCGATATTTTGGTCACCTGTTACTTATTATTATTTCAATCTGAAAATTCTAGGACACAATGTTCCTGGCTGAGATTTCGGTCACCATAATTATAATTACTTATCTCTGACATTTCTATTTACAATCTCTGACATTTCTATTTACAATCATAAACGCAGTGTATGAGAATATTGCGTCCTTACTTCTGGGGGGAAGGGGGAGGACTTTGGTGTATCTGCATTCAACTACAGTATATCCGACCGAACTGCCATACCGTCACAGGAGCACAAAAGTGGCGATATATCCCTCCGGCGGGTATCAATCTGGTCTCTCACACAGACACGTATAGTACTGTACAGGGACACCGACTAAGCTTCAAAACTCTACGCACACTGGCAACCACATTTCACTAACGAAGCCTTCGCAGGAGTATGACGGAACCAACCCTCCCACAGGAAAATAATCAGGACCAAGCTCGCAATGTCAACTACAGGACTGCCATTCGTTGCACCTGCAGAAGTTTCGCTAAAAAATGTCTGTCTGGGTTCGAAGTTTTGTTATATACTGTCAACATATATTCATCGTCAATAATATACTCTATGTAGCTGAGGAGGTAGCGAGTATATTGGTTGTGAGAGATGTGTTAATATTAGCAAATGTAGCAACAGTGGTAGTGGTTGTGGTAGCTGTGGTGGTAGATGTAATAGTGGTAGTGGTGGTTGTTGTAATAGTGGAACTGGAGGTGGAGAAGGTGGTGGTGGTGGTTGTAATGGTGATAGTAATAATAAGTGGAGGTGGAGGAGGCGATGGTAGTAGATGTGGTGGTGGTTGTAATGGTGGAGGTGAGGTGGTGGTGGTAGTATTGGTGTAAGTGGAGGTGGAGGAGGTGGTGGTTGTAATAGTGGAGGTGGAGGTGAGAAGGTGGTGGTGGTGGTGAGGGCAGCAGTGTTTACAAACAATGTAGCCAGCACGTGTCGGGGGGGCCATGAACAAAGACTACAACCACTACTACTACCACAACCACCACCGCTACTACTATCGTCACCGTTACCAGTATAATCACCATCATTAGCACCATTAACGCTATCACTATTAGCACTCATCACCATTAGCACTCACCATCATTAGCACCATTAGCGCTATCACCATCATCACTACCCCATCGCCACTGCTATCACCATTTACGTTATCACTGCCATTATTATCCTTATCACCACCATCATCTCTACTATCACAATTAACACTGGCACTACAGGTGATAGGTGGTGGTGCCATCATCCGCTCACTTGATGTAGTTCTACCTACTTCTTCCTTCACCTTTACCATTCTTTTTCTGTCTACCTTCCTCTCTTCCTATTTCTCCAACATTTCCTGTTACTTTTTATTACTGAGCTTTCCTTTTCAGGTGGCTTTACATTGAGCGAAAAGCCTATTGGTTTTCTGTAAGCCAGGAAACCATTTACAACGCTGGGTGGTAACTATATAACTAACCCAAACATGTTCCCTACGCGTCAACACGTGGGTTGGCAGAGGGTTAGTGCCCCTCCCTGTAAAACAACTAAATCAAAGTCAAACAGCCACCCCTAACGAGATTATGGTGTCCGGCTATAGATGGACAGGTAGAGCATTGGTAGACTATCAGTATTTTCACCACCATCAATACCATTATCACTACCACTCGATTATCACCACTCCTTTCACAGCAGCTTACAACTTCCATCAATACCGCGCGCTTTTGTGTGAGTGAGTGTGTGTGTGTGTGTGTGTGTGTGTGTGTGTGTGAGAGAGAGAGAGAGAGAGAGAGAGAGAGAGAGAGAGAGAGAGAGAGAGAGAGAGAGAGAGAGAGAGAGTCCTTCGTTCAAGGGTTGTAGCCGCTTTTTTTAGTGACGGTTTGGAATTGTAAAAGTGTTAATGGTATGTGAGTGGTAGTGATACTGGTTGTCAGCATGGTAGCCGTGGCAGGAAAGGTGATGTTCTGTGTGGTAGTTCGCTTGGTATGTGTGGCAGTGGTGACAAATGGTAGGTATGTGTATGGTAGTTATGGTACGTATTACAAGTATGGTAAGTACAGAATATCAGAAAGTGAGCTGTGTGTGAAGTGTGGTATTGTGTGGTGAGGTAGGTGTGGTGTGGTAGGTAGCTTGTGTGGTGGTTGTGGTTGGTATGGCAGGTGTGGTATGTGGCAGCTGTAGAAGGGTCAGGTGTGGTATGTGGTATTTATGGAGTGATGTGGTAGGGCTGGAGGAACACAGTAGGACATGTGGTGGTAAGGTGTGGTATTTGTGGTAGTGACAGGAATCTCACACCACAGAACAGGTTGTGGTGGTGGCAGTCTGTCCATCAATGTCACAAGAGGAGGTGGGAGGAGAGACGGAGAGGAGGGAGGGGGAGAGAGAAGGGATGGGTGAGGTAGAAAGGGGAGGAGGATAAAAAGAGAGAGGAGAGGGACAGAAGGCAGGGAGAGTGAAACAGGGTGGAAGGAGAAGGCAGATGAGGAATAAAGAGGGTGTGATGGAGAGGGAAAGAGAAAGCAGGTAAAGAAGTTAGATGGTGCTGACAGACAGATAAAAGATTGATAATTCTCACTTTCTCTCTCCCTCAGCACAGCGCTAATAATGTTTTTGTGTCGCATGGAGTATTGTGATTGCATTCAGACTGCTCAATTTCCCCTCCTCGAGCCAAATGGTTTCCTGTAAGCCAAGAAACCATTTACAACGCTGGGTGGTAACCATATAACCAAACCATACGTGCCCCCTAAGTGTCAAGTGGGTTGGTGGAGGGTTAGTGCCCCTCCCCGTAAAACAAATAACTCAAAGTCAAATGGCCACCCCTTACGGGATTATGGCGTCTGGCAATAGATAGATAGATAGATAGATGGTCTTCATATTGATTTTCTTTCCCACAATCTTTCTTTTCATTTTCTTCCCTTAACCTACTTATAATTTCTACCCTTCTCACCCCTCCTTCTCCTACCATCCCACGCCCTCTATTCCCTACCCCTCTCCTCCTTCCCATATCACCCTCCCCCTACTAACACCACGCCCCTTATCTTTTCCCCACTCCTCTCCCCCACCTCCTACCACCACTCCACGCCCCCCTCCCTCACCCTCCCAGCCTAGAAACAACGAACACGGCAGAAAATAATAACGCTTCCAAAAAATCCCGCTGTTTATTTACGTCTGGCCAGCTGGACCCGCCACGCCACGCCCCCCGCCCTAGACTCAGCCAATCAGAGAGAAGCCGTCCCGATACCTTTATGTGACCTGACCAATAGGGTTCCGTCGCTCTTGCAATAGCCCATAGTCAGTAAGTCGGTGTATGTTAAGAAAACGGTGATGATGATGATGATAATAAATAATACAATAATGATAATAAATAACTTCACACACATAACTAAACAATGCAGCCACACTACAGCACCTGACTCTATGAAACTTACGAGGAAATGGAAACAATATCAATGCTGGCCCTTCAAAATGTCCATAACAATAGCATAGTTAGCCCCAACACGGGTTAGCTGTAAGGTGACGCTTAAAGTCGCTAGGAAACGCTTTCCCCCTTTAACCGCCTCCATCCTCCGCCTCCTCTCCCTGGAAAAAAGGTGCACCATGTCCCACTCCTTGTGTATGCTATGGAGTGGGAAAAAAACAACAACTGGTGCGGTCTGAACGACCCCCCCCCCCAATCTCTCTCCCTCTCTAGTGTTGAAAAAGACATCCCCTGTGGTGGCCCCTAAACGCGCAATCGGTCTCTCTCTCTCTCTCTCTCTCTCTCTCATTTAACATTTTATGAGCCCCCCACTCAATCTCTATCATTTTAACACTTTATGAGGCTGACTCCTGGCCACTGCGATACGTCCGTCACTCCCTGTCCCTCTTCTGAACAAAACCAGCCGTCGGGAGAAAGAGTAAAACGTAAAAACCCCGCTGAGTCAGGTGCAAGGTTAGTCTCATTTTAATCAGCAATTTATGTGGCTGTCTGGCTACCAGGTGTGATACGTCCGTCAATGTGTCTCTTTCTGTAATTAGTCTTGTATCAGCGAACACTTAACACTTTGAACCTCACAATTTCGCTCCCATGAATAAAATCGCTGCCGTAAATAAAACTGTGTTGGTGCGACTAACACTGTAACGCCGCAAGCCTAACCCTTACTAAATGGTACATATCTATTTATTACGAGCAGAGACTCACATCTCGAAGTTCATGTATAGTTCTAAGTACTACATAATAATAATAATAATAATAATATACTAAGAACAGCAGTAATAATGATAATAAATAAATAATAATAATAAAAACACAAACCAGTAATAATAACAATAATAATAACAATAAAGTATGAAGAATATATCACAGGCGTATAAGATGATATAACAAAACAACAAATACGTACTGAAACAAACAAACCAGATCCCAGCTACTTAATAAACACAGGCACCAGATAGATAGACAGACGAAGAACCGATTACCGAAACCAGTAGGTAGACAGATAGAAGGAGACAGACAAAGAGATTCTGGAGAGAGAGACCGACAAACGCAGAGGCAGGGGTAGACAGACAAGCAAATTAATCCCTTCAGTGCGATGACGTCTTAAACCCAACCTACTCCCTCTCAATAAACCCAACCTACTCCCTCAATAAACCCAACCCACTCCCTCTCAATAAACCCAACCTACTCCCTCAATAAACCCAACCCACTCCCTCTCAATAAACCCAACCTACTCCCTCAATAAACCCAACCTACTCCCTCAATAAACCCAACCTACTCCCTCAATAAACCCAACCTACTCCCTCAATAAACCCAACCCACTCCCTCTCAATAAACCCAATCTACTCCCTCTCACTAAACCCAACCTACTCCCTCTCAGTAAGTGATGAAGAAAATCGTATAGTGATAAGCAACAGTAAAACAGAGAATGACGTCATGGTACTAAATGGGTGTGAATGTGGCAGAGGTTCAGTCATAGCACAGCCAGAAGTATTTTTTGTTCAGGTCCAAGACAGCAAAATAATAGTTAGATGTCTGAAGCACAAGATAAAATAAATCAATAGTACATGTTCCAAGCGCAAGACAAACAAAACAATAAAAGTTAGATGTTTGAGGCACTGCAAGACAATCAGGAAGACAATTCAAAGCACAGTAACAAAACAATTCATAAAGGCGAGATTTTTTAAGTGTAAGACATCAAGACAACGATTAAAAGTGAAACTGAAGCACAAGACAACAAAAACAAGTTTGTTTTTTTTTCTCAGGCACCATAATAGTAAAAGTATTTCCTTCAGGCACAAGACTGTAGAAAAAAGAAAGTTATTATTTTTTTGGTTAGGCACAAGACAGTAAAAAAAAAAAATAATAATAATAGTAATAAAAGACATCAACTTACAGGCTTTCAGACAGGCAAGGTTAAAACATCCATTACTGTTTAGTGCACAAAAAAAAAGTCAGACAACAAAAGCACTAGTAACCAAACAAACAATTAAAAAAAAAATCGTGTGTAAAGTTAAAAAAGAAAAAAAAAACAGGCATGGGTGGTGACAGAGGGAAAACTATCCAAAACAAATAAAAATGCTCAGGGAGAAAAATGCAAAACAGAGAAAAAAATCTTTAAAAATTTTGGGTACTCTGTTTAAAGTGAAAAAATCTAACGCACTGGATTTTGGGCGTTTGGGCGTGGTGGATGCGGGCGTAGTGGCCGTGGAGAGGGAGAAGAGGGTGTTTATGACAGCAGAATTGTCTCTCCTCCCTCCCCCTCCCCCTCCGGATCTTCCTCCCCTGGACCTCCTCCCCTGTGACTTGCCTTGGCTGGAGGAAGACGAGGAGCTGGTGGACTGTGCGGCCGAGCGATCTGTAAAGGGATGGAGGAACGAAGGAAAGAAGGTATGAGAGACGGAGGGAAGGAGGTATGAGAGATGTAGGGAAGGAGGTATGGGAGATGAAGAGAAGCAGATACGAAAGAAGGAGGTATAAGAGAAAGAGGGAAGGAGGTATGAGAGATGGAGGGAAGGAGGAAGGAGTGACAGCATAGGGAGGAATGAAAGAATATACAAGTTAACAAGCAGACTGGCATAGATACACAGATATAAATTGTAAATATAATACACAGTGGTGCTTACGGAAAGATGGAGGTTAGCAGGTGTGAGTGAAAGAGCAGAGGGATGGAAGAAAGAATATACAGACAGATAATCAGATAGAAAGAAAGATATAGATACACAAACGCCACAGCCCTTTCTTCATACCTAACCTTCTACTATATATCCATGCATCTACCCATCAACTGCATCTACCCACAGCCCCTTTCTTCAAACCTAACCTTCTATTACATATCCGTCCATCACCCATCCATTTATCCACCCACCCATCCACCTATTCATCCACCCACCCAGCCACACATCCATCCATCTATCCACCCATTCATCTATCTACCCACTATCCTTCCTCACCTTTACACTGTGGGTTCCTGTCCTGCGTGATGGTGTCCGGGATAGGTTTGCCGTCTAGCCTCGAACACCAGCAGTACGAAGTGAAGTTGTGGCACTGGACGGGGGAATAGGAGCCGTCCTCAAGACACGTGGGGACGTAAACACTCTCCCCGTTGGCTACCAGTTCTTGCTTGGCCCTCCGCTCGTCCAGACACATTTCGGCGACTGCGGATGGAGGATAAGGGTTAAATACGAGGGATGGATAGATACGAAGATGGAAGGGGACGAAGACAAAACTAGATACAAATATTGGAGACAGATATTAGAGATGGAGAGGTAAAAAGATAGAGCATTAGGTAGGTTTATGAAAGAGAGATGGATGGCTGATGGAATGGACAGACTGCTGGAGAGAACTGGATGACTGATAGATGGAAGGAATGGATGGGTAGATAGATGGAATGGGAGAAATTGTCCGACAGATCGACGAGATAAAGGGAAAGAGGACCGAGGGATAGATGGAACGGATAGGATTGAAATAGACTGAGGGGATGGCGGAAGAAGCTTGGGGAAGGACAGAGGGATGGGACAGGGGATAGAAGTGACTGATGGATTTGACTGATGAACAGATGGTGAGACATTTGATGGAGAGATGGATGAAGGTTTTGGTAAGAAATGAGAGAGAGAGAGAGAGAGAGAGAGAGAGAGAGAGAGAGAGAGAGAGAGAGAGAGAGAAGGGTAAGGTATGGTAAGGGCTTGGAGCAAATAGGGAAGGGAAAATAAATAAGCAAATAAATAAATAAATAAAAAATACCCAACTACCTCAAAACGGGAAGAGAATGATGGAAGATGACAACAGGAATAGAATACGGATAGACAGACAGAAAAGTATAGAACAAATAGATAGAGGGAGAGGCACGATGAGGACTGGGAGCAAATAGGAGTAACTAAATAAAAAATAGACAGCAGCCAAAAAAGGGGTATGGGTGTTTGTTCCTGCACTCTCGTATACTTTTATCAGGTGGAGAGGGAGAGAGAGGGAGGAAAGATGGAGGGATGGAGGAAAGACTGAGACGCAGAGATGGGAAGAGAGAGAAAAGATGGAGGGATGGAAGGAAGACTGAGACGGAGAGATGGAAGAGAGAGGAAAGATGGAGGAAAGACTGAAAGATATGAAGAAATGAGAGAGAAAAACAAAGATTAGGGGATGAAGGAAAGACTGAGATATGGAGGAAATACTGAGATGGAAGAAAGATGAGATGAAGAAGAGAAGGAATGAGTAAAACAGAGGGAAGATGGAGGAATGGGTGTGGTGGGATGGAGGAAAATGAACAGACACAGGAAAGATGACGGGATGGAGAAAAGACAGAGATAACAGAGAGATGATGGTGGAAAGACAGGGAAGCAAAATGGATGGACAAGATGGAGGCATGAAGGAAACAGGAGAAAAGATAAAAGGATGGAAGAAAGAGGAAAGAATGAAGATACAAAAATTAAAGAAAAAAAAATAGATGTGGAGGGAAAACAAGGTGAAAGACAACAGGAATACAGAGATGGAAAAAACGGAGGAGAAATGGTGCAGAGAAAGGAACGATAATGGAGTAAAATAAATGAGGAGGAGGAAGTGGAGGGAAATGTAGGTAAGTTTGAAGGTAAATCGATGGTGAGTGAGGGGGAATTCCCACATCACTCACCTGTATACACAAACACACACGTCAAACAGTGTGGGTCTGGAACACACCTCACACATATACACACAGAGCAAACACACACACACACATTCCCACAAGCCAACATACAAACATGACAGTGAAATGCAATACTTCTTAAGTTACTTGCATGTTATACAACAGTTCCCCCCTCTCCATGTCCTCTATCACCTTCCACCTCTCCCTACTGCCCCTCCTCCCCTATTTTTATCCTTACCCACCCATCCCTCGCCCCCTTCATTTTTCTCCCTGCCTGCCTCCCCTTCCAAGTCCCATAAATTATTATCCCTTGTTCTCTCCCCTCCCTCTTCCCCAACATTTTCATCTTCTCCCTTTCCCTTTGCCCTCTACCAATATCTGTTTTCATTCCCTCATATCTCTTCCTCTCCTTTGCTATTCTCTAATCCCTTCCCTCTCCCTCCACCTCTTCCATTCCCTTTCTTCCCATCATTTATTATCATCCCCTCTCTCCTCCTACCCCCTTTCTACCTTCCCTATTCATCGCCATCCTCATTCTCCTTTCATTAATACTCTTTACTACACCCCCTCCCCATCTCTCACTTCCCTTCCCCACTCCTCTCTTCACCTCTCCACTCCCATCCCTTCGCCACATTTTCCTCCCTCTCTGTTTCTCCATCTTATTTTTCTTTCACTCTCCTCTCTTCCTCATCTTCTCTCCCTTCCCTTCCCATTCCTATTCCCTCCCTTCTCCCTCCAGTTTCTTTCTCTCTCCCCTTCCGCTCCCCACCTCTCCCGTCCTCCTCTCTTGTCTTCTCGCCCCCCTCGTCATCCTTTATATCCTGCTCTCTATCCGTCCCCTCCTCGTACCTTTCTATCTTCCCTCCCACTCCTTTTCCCCACTCTCTTCTCTCCCTTTCCAACCTCTCTTATTTTCTCTCCTACATAGTTAACCCCTTCCTCTTCTCCTTATCCGTCCTTCCTCCCTCCTTCCTCATTATCTCACTCCCTTCCACTTCATTTTTTTATCCTTTCCTTACTCACCTCTCTCTCTCTTTTCTTCCTCTCCTCTCCCATGTCCCTCTTCCTCACCAGTCCGCCTCTCCTCCTTCACCTTTAATGCCGACCTCTCTTCAGTGCTCTCCCTCTCTCTTTTTTTTTTATTCTCTCTTTATCTCTCCTCTTTTGTTACTCTTTTCCCCTTTCTCTCCTCTTTTATTGCTCTCTTCCCCTCTCTCCTCTTTTATTACTCTCTCTTCCCCTCTCTCCTCTTTTATTACTCTCTCTTCCTCCCTCTTCTCTTTGATTACTCTCTCTTCCCCTCTTTCCTCTTTTATTACCCTCTCTCCTCTTCTTTTACTCTCTTCCCTCTCTCCTCTTGTATTACTCTCTCTTCCCCTCTCTCCTCTTTTTTTACTCTCTCCCCTCCCTCCTCTTTTATTACCCTCTCTTCCCCTCTCTCCTCTTTTATTACTCTCTTCCCCTTTCTCCTCTTTTTTTACTTTCTCCTTCCCCGCCTTCTCCTCCTTTTGATATCACCGGACGATTTTATTGAGCGTGAGACCCCAATCACTGACAGGGGGTTATAAGCCATTTCCCTTCAGCCCTTGACTAACAGATCTGCACCTCAGCTGAAGAAAATCGTCTGAGGGCTACAAGAATTTAAAAAAAAGGGGAAGGTTAGCTCAGGGCAGGGGTTAACTCCTCTTCCTCTCCCCTCCCCAACTCCACCTACCTCTTCCCTCATCCTCCCTCCCTTTCCCCTCCCCTTTCAACATCTCTACCCTCATTTCACCCCCTCCCTCTCTTCTTCATCCTTCCCTCACCCTAACCCCCCATCTCTCCCCTCTCCCATTGTCCTCCTTCCTTCTCCCCTCACTCTCCCTACTCCTTGCCTCCCCATCTTCCTCCACCCTCCCCGCCTTCACCTTTCCCATGCGGCTCAGGTTGTGTGTAACTTGATGTGGGAGCAGGTTCCCCGCCTCCCCCGTCCTTCACTTTTACCTCCCCTTCAGTCCACCCTCTCCCTTTCGCTCCACGCTTTCATATCTCCCACCCCAGGAAATCACTTAAATAATACTGATGGCGCTGCTGCTGTGTTTGTGTGTGTTTTTCTTGTGTGCATAGGGGATGGGTGGTGGATAGGATGAATAAACATGGATAGCCTTCTGTTAGCTGGTAGTCTGGGTATAGCTAGGAATTTCACATAAGTCGTTATGATGTAAGTAAAAAAAAAATAATGGGAGGAGGTTGAGAAAGAAGAAGAGAAGGAGAAGAAACAAAATACTAATTACAATGGTGAACCTAAAACATACTGCGACGACAATCATAATTCAAAAACTGTGCAGTAGATAATAATAATAATAATAATAGTAATAATAATAATAATAATAATAATAATAATAAAATCCTGTCGAGACTCACGCGTGCACTCCCCGCGATGCTTGAGTTTGACCTTGACCCTCTTGCACACGTGTCGGTGGAGGTCACAGAGGCTGGTGTAGGTCTGGCCATTGGTGCCGCAGACGGGGTCACGGCGCCTCTCCCGACACTCCTCACGGCAGTCCACCTCGCCCATCAGCTCTTC
Organism: Coenobita brevimanus; assembly: GCF_032717465.1. NCBI lineage: Eukaryota > Metazoa > Arthropoda > Malacostraca > Decapoda > Coenobitidae > Coenobita > Coenobita brevimanus. The sequence continues at coordinate 25,877,792 of NC_137060.1, read as the reverse complement.
TCGCTGGGTGGGAGGGGAATGGTGGGTTAGTTGAGGTGCAGCAGACGGAGGTAATGCTGTGTTAAGGTTACACTACACACACACACACACACACACACACACACACATATATATATATATATATATATATATATATATATATATATATATAACAGTATATGAAATAATTTTGAAAAAAAAAAAAAAAAAAAATCATGAAATGCAACAGCAACAGCACATACCGAAAAAAATGCACACTTGATAAACACAATACAATCACAATGCACACTGCATAAAAAAAAAAATAATGATAATAATACCGACATTCTTAACAGAGAAACAATACATCCATTACAATGACAAACCAATCCTAAAAACACAACTGAAATCGCAAAAAGGAAAATCAGAAGTGCAAAGATCGTACTTTAAATTTGGAGACTTCTTAACACGTCTTCCTTACCGATTTATTGATGCAAACTATATATATATATATATATATATATATATATATATATATATATATATATATATATATATATTTATATATATATGTAAAACAAGAGACTGGTAAGGTGTAATCCGCAAAATAAATCGCACAAGAGGTGCCACGAAGCCTATGAATCTAAGTATCACTGCAAAATAATCTCTGAACCCCTCCACTACGATGACGTTTTCATTATCGCTCCTGTTGCCTCCAGATGATTTTATTCAGATGAAGAGAGACTTTTTGAACTAGGTATTTTATATACACCGCTTTTAGTAGTATTATTACCGGTATTATTATTATTATTATTATTATTATTATTACTACTACTACTACTACTACTATTATTATTTCTTCCGTTCGGTATGAAAACTCTCCGCCTTATGATGAATAAAATCAGAAAATGCGTCACCGGGTTCAAGGAGTTACATTTCGGACAGACGATTTCCTTAAGTGGATCAACCCGTGCAACACAATTCTACACCACACACACACGACTACAGCACACAGAGTACTCGCATATACCACACACAACTACACACCCCACCACCGGACTACACACACTGCATACCACACTAAGCTACAGGGCTACCCAGTACACACACACACACACGCTCCGGGACTACACATACCGGACTACAAGGCAACCCAAACACAGACATGCCCTAGGACAAAACACACCACGCTTGGCTACAGGGAAACACACACATACCCCTAAGACTACACAGGGCACACTACTGTAGGCTACATGGTCTAGGCTACTCACAGTCTGCTGGAAGTGAGTGTGTAGCAGTTGTCTGGAGCGGCTTTGGACACCGTCATCCTACACACAAAAGCAGGCTACATTAGTTACATACAGGGCAACACTAGGGAAGGAAAGGGCTACACGGGACAGGACTAGGCTACAGAAAGGGGCTACGTGTACAGACAGGACTACAGAAAGAGATTAAGTGTAGGGGGCTGGGCTATAGAAGGGGGCTTAATGGACACGAAAGGACTATAGGAAAGGAAGGAATAATGGCACTGTGGGAGTAGAGGGAAAATAAAGGCCAGCAGAAACACGGATATATCTAGAAGAGAGGTAGGACAGAAGCACAAAAGAGGAGTAAGGAGAGAAAGACTGGAAACAAAAAAGCCCCTTTTAGTCGCTTCTTGTGACAAGCAGAGATCCTCCACAGGAGATGATTACAGGAAAAGACACACCGGTAGGTTACAGAGTACAGAACACAGTAACATGTATACCTTAACTTGTACTAATCAGGTATATGGACGAAAAGTGACAAAACTAACACCAACAGGACATGTAGAAGTACTAATTGCAACAGTACATTCCTAAGTACCAACAGTAGGAGTATATTATCATAGTACTACCACTACAGCTGGTAATCTCATCGCTCCCTAGAACCTCTTCTTTAGTGATCTGTTTTTGAATATGGCTGGTTAACATCTTTTTGTACGTTATTTATGCATAGTAAGACGATAATGGAAGGATTTAGCCTATGTACTGTAACAAACAATCGCTCAGGAAAAGGTGTTAGGGAGCTTCTTTACCAGAGAATGCGGGTCTATGAGTATACTGTACATCCAGATACAAAAAGAAGTACATATCAAAGTACTAAATGCAAGAGTAATCACAGTCTACTGGTCTAAATATGTAAACTATACTGTACTTGACAAACATATATTTACAAAGCGGTGCATAACAGCCTTTATAATATATAGCCTATACCCATATAATATACACACAAAGTATCCTATAGTAACATTCAGAATTTCTCTAAGGCTAGATCATTATTATTATTATTATCATTATCATCATCATTATTATTATTATTATTATTAGCTGTGTGTGTGTGTGTGTGTGTGTGTGTGTGTGTGTGTGAGAGAGAGAGAGAGAGAGAGAGAGAGAGAGAGAGAGAGAGAGAGAGACGCCAGCCGGCAACACCATAAGAGGCACTGAACAAGCCACAACACACACTGGAGTTAGCGATACAAGCACACACGTAGCGCTCACAGCAGGACCACCGCACGAAAATTATGTCCTCTATTTTGGGTGCTGGAGAGCGGCGCCTTCACGTGGTGGCACCGATATAACCTGTTGGCTCCAAGGCCCGGGTATACAAACGTCCCTCAACTCCCTCCCTACCCCCAGAAAGGAAGATGGTGGACTGCAGGCGGAGGACAACTTTAGCCTGCGGTTCATGTTCAGATGAGCCTGGCGTTGCGACTACTACTATTACTACCACTACTACTATCACTGTTATTGCCAACACTACTACTACTACTGCTACTACCGGTACTACTTTTACTTTCTCCTGGCCATTATCTTTAGCTTATAATTGACTTTTCTGATCTGCGAGGTATGATGTAAACTTCATCAAACCCTTCTATATCAATGGGTCACCCCCCTCACAAAAAAAATAAAAATAAAAATAAAAAAATAAAAAAAATAAAAATGGTACCCGGTATTACTTTACGACGTCATCGAACTGGGTGAGCAAGAGTGTGTGAGTGAATGAATGTGTGATGGAGAGTGAGTGCGTGAGTGGGAAGTGGGGTGTGAATGAGTCAGAGAGGGAGTGAGTGAGTGAGATGATGAGTAATTCAGAGTTAATGAATAGGATGTGGTAGTTGTGGTAGTGAGTGAGTAACAATGAGTATTTGGGGTTAGTTACATGGTGAGTTAACGAATGTGTGTGTGTGTGTGTGTGTGTGTGTGTGTGTGTGTGTGTGTGTGAGAGAGAGAGAGAGAGAGAGAAAAGGGCAGGGTGGGTCAGTTTGTTAATGAGTCTGGCGCCTCGATGGTGACCTACACACACACACACACACTCGAGATGGCAAAAACGCACATATTCGCCACTACTACATTCACAAGTGCTTACGTTCACACACACACACACACAAGCATCATGGACACTCGCATATTTTGACTACTAGATACACGCAATCAAACATACATACGCACACAGACGCAAACTCAGTCACACACACATACAAAGAAGGCACACACGCACGACCTACGTACACATGAAGACTAATAGCTACACACATAGTCTCTCTCTATCTCTTCTTTCCCTCTCTCTTCTCACCATCCCCTCTCTCCTCCAACTCTCTCTTTCTCTCCCCATCTGACGTATTAGCAGCAAGACAAACATTCCCCACATACCGCCAACTAGGAAAACACAATAAAACAATAAATCACCTCCGTTTGAGACCATAAAGCGCAAAATAATAAACTACACAATCTCTATGAAAGCCTCTGTTATGGTGCTCAGTTCCTATTACCTATACTCTTTTTACGCCAACTTGGCCTAAAATTGCCATCTCTCCACCTTGAATGCTGAGTAGCAGCAATAAATTAACCCTAGAATATGGTGCTAGTCACGAACAAATGATATGAAAAAGGAAGTACAGCTAAAACACTGACTTATTTCTGTCCCTGAGCCACGTGAAATAAGTTGAAAAAGGGCAAACGCTGGGCCAACTTAAGGTGAAAGGACAATATCATCTCTGTGAACATAGCTCTCCTTTGACAGTTAATACAGCGAGTCTGTTCTAATTCAACGAAGATCCCTATTCCCATTCGGCTCTGTTGATGGCCTAGTCAGATTTGCAGTGGTGGTGAAAAACTAGATGATGATAATGATGGTTGTGGTGGTGGTGGTGGTGGTAGGCTAACTGCAAACACAGGCTCATTTCAACGCGAGTCGTGAACCCAGTAGACCGCAGTATAATTCTTTCACTTTAACTTGGATCAGATTTTCGGCCTTTCACAGCTAATTTCGCGTAGCTCGGTGACGGAAAAAGTCAATGTTACGGTTCTACATCCTTTCCCTGGAACTTTGTGACTGGCATCATATTCTAGTGTTTATTTCTTGCTACAGCTCAAAGTTCAAGATGGAGAGGTGGCGATTTTAGACCAAGTTAAAGTGAACAGAGTATAGCGAATATTCATATCTAAATACAATGCACCAGAATATTCACACCAGAAAATGAGGAAACTAAGGCAGGTTAAATTTTCCATATTACACTTTAGTATTCTCTTACTCGATTATTTCGCCTTTCCACCATGGAGAACTTTCGTATAAACAACTTACCATATGCTGAAATATACTTAATAATGGATTCCTAGCGCCAGGTATTAAAGAACAAATAGCACGAATTCAAAGCATCGTAATAAAAAATAAAAACATAAATAATCGCTACAGGAAATTCGCCACCTCCACCCTGAACACCATCATCATCATCACCATTACATCTCGACCTTTTTTCCCACTTATGGATTGGATAAGGATTTTTACGGGGCTACCCATGGCTGAGTGGATCGGCGCCCCCTGCTACCGCCCCCCTCCAAATTCCTACATCCAAAACTGAAAGTGAGTTGAAGTTAAAGAGCATAAGACGTGAGGCAGGGCAACGCGACCTTCCCGACGCCAGTAAGACACCAGGCTGGCCAGAATTATGGTCCTGTTAAGCCTTCATTTGTAGGTTAGAATCAGCATATCTGACATCATTTACACACACACACACACCACCTTCCACCCCCTTATTTACCCACTCCTTCAACCCACCCAATCTTCCTCTCCCCCCTCCTCTCTCTCTACCCACACCCCACACTCCCCCTCTCCCTCTCTCTCCCCACACTTCCCCCTTCCTCCCTCCGTCTCCCCCCCCCTCTCTCTCTCTACCCACACTTCCCCCCCTCCCTCCTTTCTCCCCACACCCACCTCATTCCAAAATTGCGCACATTGTTACAAGTGCAATTCAACCGGTTCTGGTCGCGATTTACAGCCCATTTGGACGTGTTGGCTCGCTGAGATAAGTTTGACACGGGGGGAAGGCCGACTGATTGCATTAATTCAGGTTTTGCTTTTGCCAGACCTTTGATTAAAACGTATTGTTAGGACGGTGGGCACTGGATCTCTGAGGGTGATAGGATAGGCTTGGCAGAGGGTGGGGTGGGTCGGGTCCTGGTGTTTTTATTTTTCCGTCTATTCTCTCTCTCTCTCTCTCTCACTTTTCCACATACGATTCCATTATCCGTTAAATTTTTGCACTTTCAACAATACCCTTCTCTCACTCTCTCTTGTGTCTGGCTTAAACTTGTTCTGTAAGCAAATGAAAGCACTTTTGAGGAACTGGATTTTCCCCTCCTCTCTCTCTCTCTCTCTCTCTCAATTTCTTTCTTATACACTCCACTCTTCTTTTTCTTACATATCCCTCTTACTTTACTTCTCTTTCTTCCTCTCTTCTTTCGTTCTTTACTCCTCTCTCTCTCTCTCTCTTCTACATTCCTCTCCTTTCCTTCTTACATATCCCTCTTTCCTTCTCGTTTTTTCTCTCTTCTTCCTCCCCCCCCCTCTCTCTCTTAAACAATCCTCTCTCCTTCTTTCTTACATATCTCACTTTCCTTCTCTCTTTCTTAAAACACTCCTCTCTTTTCTTCATCTTTCTTTTATATCCTTTTCTGTCTCTTTTTCTTGTTTCTTCCCGTTCTTCCTATCTCCTGTTTCTCCTTATCCTTCCGAAAAGACCCCGCCTTTCCTTCCCATTCTTTGCCTCACCTTTCTTTCATAATCCTCTCTCTCTCTCTCTCTCCTACGCAATTTATGCATACTATTTCGACAACAGTACAATCAAAACCTGACATTAAGATACATCCAAAGCATCATAGCAGTGAATGGCTACAACGACACCTATTCAATATCCTATACACAGGTGGCATCTCAAAAGGTGAAAGGTATACATGTCATTCACTCAATATCCTCTATAGTGATGATAAAACCTCCATGACAATACAGCAAATTCTTCCCTCGATGACTATACATTTTTCTATATAAACAGTAATTCAGTGGCCACACCTCTGAGCTTACGTCACGAATCCTATACCCCTAAGCAACACCAAATAAAAAATCTGGTTACAACAGTTCAGTGATTAGATAGTAAAACCACTTAACCAAATATTCACATTCAACTAAAGTATATTAAACAGCAATTTATTCAACAACCGAAAGTCAAGAAATCGCTCATTACCCAAACACACTTTTAACGCATCACAGTAACCTCAAAATTACTTCCACGAATGAATAAATAAATAAATAAAAAGGTAACATCTAACTTCTTTCAACACCACCTGCAATGACTTAGTTTTGTCTTGCTTGAATTTACTCAGCTCAGGAGATGCCTGGCAGTGAGAGAGGTTGTAGACTAATGCCATTAATGTCACACACAAATTTCATTCATCACTGCTGCTAATTCGTACCCTTTGCTGAATATATTGACCTAGCGAGAGAGAGAGAGAGAGAGAGAGAGAGAGAATCCCTCAACTCCCTCCGTACGTCATCCATCCCAACTTCACTCCAGTGCCTTGACACCACCGAGACATAAACCAAAGTGACAGCTGCTCAATATCCCTGTCGGCCACTGGATCAGCTGATGACAAGATGACCTCCACAACGCCGTAATGTTTGTAAACAAATGACGTCACGCCTGCCACGTGGTCGCCATGTGGCCGAGGAGTGGAATTAGAGATAGAAAAGATCGTAATTTTTTGTTGGAGTCATGGTGCGCCATTCTTAATATAATCCAATATATTTAATGGGAAAAAATTATATAAACTGTATGAAAATGACACTAATACCATTTATTACGTAAAAACAGCAATATCGGTGGTGGTGGTGGTAGTAGTAGTGGTAGTAGTAGTAGTATAGTCTGTCTCAGGAAAAACTAATGCAGAATATCGTCTATTTTACTCCAAAGTCACTGTCAAAGGCCGAAGGCATCTGATTTAACGACCTGTATAGTAGTAGTAGTAGTAGCAGCAGCAGCAGTACCGTAGTAGTAGTAGTAGTAGTAGTAGTAGTAGTAAAAATAATAATAATACACTTCTCTAATATCTACACACACACACACACACACAACTAAGTAGCCTATGTCAAAACACTTCGCTCAACGCTTCACAACATTACGCTCGACCTTGCAAGGCTCTCCACGCTTGTTGTTAATTGTATACATTTATCTAATTTTTTTCTCTTACCACTTTCAAACTTCATAATTATTCACAGCCCTGCTAGAAGAGCTTAGCTTCCATGAGTCAGAGAAACTATTATATGAACATTTTTGGATTGTACAGTAAGAGGTCCGGCTGATGATGATGATGAAGATGACTGATGATGATGATGATGATGACTTCCGAGAGGCATACGAAATAACTCCTTCACTAAGATCACATTTTTCTTTATTAATTTCCAGGCAATTTTTTATTTAGTTTGGGAACATCGTCTTACTCAATGGGGTAAGGAGGGCTTCATTTAACCTCTCTCTCTCCAGCCCGAAGTCCATACTAATCTGCATAAAATTGTCTAGTGGCAGCATGAAGCAATTACAAAATCCACCATCACAAGGCCTATCCCAGCATTCTACACTCTGACCTATTAGCTGTTACGCTGACCTACTCTATCCCAGTATATCCACAAACTCTCTCTCGATCTGTCTTCCTCTCACTGAATACCTCTTCCTCTCACGTAAATCTCTCTCCATCTCGCTCTATCTTCGTCTCACTTAACATTCTCTCTCTCTCTCTGCCTTCCCCATCCTCTCACTCCATCTCTGCCACTCAGTTACCCTGGTTGTCCATCTGTTATCTGTTCTCTACGAAGGCCGCGACCTGCCCAAATCCTTATCTGTTTACTGTTTGTTGTGCCTGTATACCCTACGCTCGTCCCTATCTTCACATATCTCCCCACGTGATACCCAACATAAGTGTCTCCATTCTACACTAAGCATTCCTAACCATACCTTCCACAGATTTTATTACGACCCAAGGATTCCAAACCACAAGTCAGAATGGGAAGGGAAAAGAATGAAATACACTGGCAGACTATACATACCTGCCGACACAGATAATATTTATATCCTTTACTGTGCCTAATTTACCCAAAGGCCTCCAGTGCATCCCTTTTTCTTCGTCTGATGTCTAAACTGCCTCTTTTTAGCACATTATTCTTAACACATTCTTGTACTCTATCTCATGTTATTTTAAGGACCTAAAAGTGCATGCTAAATATACCCTATTTTCTTAATCTTCAGCCTACTTTCTGACTCCCTGCTGAAGATAACTATGAATTCCTTGTGTGTGTGTGTGTGTGTGTGTGTGTGTGTGTGTGTGTGTGTGTGTGTGTGTGTGTGTGTGTGTGTGTGTGAAGAACTATGGCAACAGCGAATAAAACACTGCTCACTCGCTCACCGTCATAATTTCCTTTGCCATCCCAATCTACTCCATTTCACTAAACGTCCATCAGAATGAACTCGTGTCACCTTTCCTAACACATTTACTGATATTTTTGCCGTCAACCCCAGAAATATCACACACACACACACAAATAAACCAGACGATGTAAGGAGATTTATGGTGACAAAAGAATAGCCATGAATTTGAGCAACATAATCTTAAAATGAAGGTAACAGGTCGAACTCGCTCTTCAAAACTCATATATATATATATATATATATATATATATATATATATATATATATATATATATATATATATATATATATATATATATATTAATAAAACGTTTTTTTATTTACAATCAAACGTTTTCCACAGATAATGACAATACTATTAAGACTCCTTGCCTAATCAACACAGGGATAATCTTGCATGTACTTATTCCATCTCTACATTCTTTACTACAGAAGAATTTAAATTATTCTGTCTAATCCTGGAGCAATTCCCAGAAGCCAGAGTAATTATGGTGGTAATGACTGTGAAGGGAACATGACGTGTGTGAGAGTAATATTATCATCCTGTCCCCCTCCTCTCCCCACCTCCCCATCCCCCTCCGTAGCTGTGAGGAGTAGTGCGTGAGTCACTCCGATACCCTGCACTGAGTCACCGCCACGAGTCATACATGTGGCACCCATTACACACACACACACACACACACACACACACACACACACAAGCTATAACAGAAGCTATACACGTTAAACTCTCCCCCCCCCCCCGCGCACGCACACACACACACACACTAGCTATAGCAGGTAAGCTATAATACAGAAGCTACACACGTTAACCCCCCCCCTCTCTTACTACCTCCCGACACTTTTCTTCCATTTTCGGCATGATGTCTAGCAGTGCAGAGTTTAATGCAGGTTATATCGAAATCCTCGAACTCGACAAGTCTCTTCTAAGCTGAATAAAATTATCTACATTCCCTTTACCTTAACCTGGTCCAGATTTTCGTCCTTTTGAAGCTTATTTCATTCAGGTCACTGGCAGAAATAGACGATGATGATGACTGAGAAAGACGACGATGATGACGGCGGTGATAATAATCATGATGACTGAGAATGATGACGGTGATGGTGGTGATGATGATGATGATGATGATGATAATGATGACTGAGAATGAAAATAACGATGACGATGACTGACAATGTTGACGATGATGATGATGATGATAAATGAGAATGATGATGACAATGACGACAAAGACATTAACGACGATGAAAAACAGAGGTTAGGCATGAAAACGATCAATTCATACTTTACGACATATGCATATAGAGGTGATTATTACAAAATATATGAAAAATGCGCTGTTCCCGAGAAAGGGAGTCATTCACAGCGAAGGAAATCACGAAAATTCTAGACCACCTTCAAGCTCTTCCTTCTTCCTCACACAATTTTCTTCTACTTCCTTCCTTCTTCTTCTCTTCTTATTTACCTCATAATCATCTTCTTCCTCCTCCTCCTCCTGTTCAATCGTCTTCCTTTTCTTCTAGTTTTCTTCCCCATTCTATCCTTTCTCTTCGTCCTCCTTCTACTGCTTCTTCTCACACTCTTCTCCCTTTTCCTCCTAACTCGTCTTCCTCTTTTTCTTTTGATATTCTCCTGCCTCTTCGTCTCAGTTTTCCTCCTCCTGCTTCTTCTCACACTCTTCTCCAACTTCTGCTTCTTCATCTGCTCCTCTCCCTTCTCGTCTTCCTGTTCCTCTTCCTACTAATCCATCTTCCTCCTTTTCTTCTGCCTATTTCTTCTCTTCGTCTTCCCTCTATTTTCACTCTTTACTCTTCCTACTCCCCTCTTTCGCCTCCTCTCCTCTTTTTCATTACCTCCTTCCCACCCATTCCTCGTATATATTAAATCACTTGTATGAATTAAATCTTCAGTCACAGGTATTTTAGTCCTTAATAAAACCATCCGTCCATCCAATCCTGTACTGCTCCACCAAAAGCGTAGGGGTCATAGGCTAGGCGATTTAGTCCGGGTATTTAAAGCATGCGTGACCAATGCCAATCCCCTGAGCGGCACTACAACAGCAATACATCCCAACCAATCCTTGTATTCTAACCCTTAAAGGCGACATCCGGCTGAAGCGACTTAACACACAAGCTATACCAAGGCTAGAGGATTTAGTCAGAGTATTTAAAGCAAGCGTGACAAGTTTCCCTCCCTTGAGCGGCATTATAACATCAAAATACCCCAACCAGCCCTTGTATTCTAACCCTGAAAGGCGACATTTGGCTGAAGTGACTTTAACTCACAAGCTATACCAACCAGGCCCGTATTCTCGTCAGTAATGGAAGCCCCCTAACACCTTTTCCTAAGCCATTTATTTAGCTTATTACACCTTACTGTTTTTTGCTGTGTTTCATAAATATTTCCAATACTAGCCATACTCTGCAAAGGTACAAAAGTATATTACCTGGCCATATCCAAAAATAAATCGCTAAGGAAGAGGTGTTTGAGTCCTTCCTAATATGATGAGAATTTAGGCCTAAGAGTACGCTTATGGTTAGGCCTACCATCATAAATTGTAAATGTCACTCAGTTTAATCCCCTGAAGGTTACATTTTCATCAGGTGAGTGGATGGTGGGGGCCTCGCTTAGGCCTACCACTAAACGCCATACTGTATGATGTTAAGGCAGAATATTCACACTTCATTGAGAGAGAGAGAGAGAGAGAGAGAGAGAGGGGGGGGGGCAAGAACACAGGGGTCAGTAGGGTAAGAGATCATGGGGTACACTGCTAACTCAGGCTGCAAAACGCTCTGATATGCGCAAAATAAGCATACAGTCTCTCTCTCTCTCTCTCTCTCATGGCACTAAGTCTTACCAAACATCAAGCTCACTCCTCTTAGAAAATGTTGAGCACCACTACTCCATCCCTTCCTCCCTTTACCCCATCACACTCAAAGCTCCTCCTTCCCTCCCCCATTAACCTCTCTTTCTTCCCTCCCTCATATCTAAGACTTTAAAATCCTGTCTCCCCGCCCTTTATTTTCCTCCCCTCCCCCTCCTCTCCCCACCTTCTATCTGTTCTCCCAAACATCTTCCTTCACTCTCATGCCCCTAACTTCTCTTCCATTCCTCAAACTTCTGTCCTTTCCTCTCCTCCCTCTTCTCTTCCCCTCCTCCCCCTTTCTCCCTCTCTACATAGCTCCCTCCCTCCCCCCCTGCACTCAGTACGGTACCTGCTTCTCCATCTCCTCGTCTGTTAGTGGGTAAGTTGAGGTTTCCTGTGTGTGTGTGTGTGTGTGTGTGTGTGTGTGTGTGAGAGAGAGAGAGAGAGAGAGAGAGAGAGAGAGAGAGAGAGGTGCGGGTAACTTCGAGCTCCTTTTATAGGGGTGAGTGTACGAGTATAGTGACTTCACCATTAGCTACATAACAACACTTAAGAAAAATTATATAAAAAAGTGAACAACTTTATTGATGGACCTGGAAAGAGAAAAAGAAAAACAAGATATCTCTGTGGACACAAGAGTCAGAGAAAAGATTACCCAACTACAATGAAGACAGGAAAATCAACCATAATATAAATGCACCTCAAGTAACAAGACATACCGTAGTTACAGTGGGACAAGTTAGGGTTGAGAAGCAAGCAGATAATAATGATAAAAGATAAAGAAGATATAATTACCCTTATGCAAAAACAAATGCCTTACTACACCTATGCAACACACTTCCACCCAAACAACACGGTAAACAAGTATACAGGTTTGTAGGATGGCAGGGGAGGGGTAGGAAAGCAAGCAAGATAGCCTCCGTGGACATGACCCTCAACGATATGATTACCCGACTCCAATAAGCCACATCCTGCAGCTTGGAAATCACACATCAACCTAATTTGTGTGTGTGTGTGTGTATGTTCTTCTTCTGTATCCCCTTCAGATTTCCTGTAACTTTATTGTGTGTGTGTGTGTGTGTGTGTGTGTGTGTGTGTGTGTGTGTGTTTTCTATATCCTTCAGATTTCCTGTAACTTTATCTTGTGTGTGTGTGTGTTCTTCTGTATCCCCTTCAGATTTCCTGTAACTTTATCTTGTGTGTGTGTGTGTGTGTCCTACTATATCCCCTTCAGATTTCTTGTAACTTTATCTTCTTTGTGTGTGTGTGTGTGTGTGTGTGTGTGTGTGTTCTATTATATCCCCTTCAGATTTCTTATAACTTTATCTTCTTTGTGTGTGTGTGTGTGTGTGTGTGTGTGTGTGTGTGTTCTACTATATCCCCTTCAGATTTCTTGTAACTTTATCTTCTTTGTGTGTGTGTGTGTGTGTGTGTGTGTGTGTGTGTGTGTGTGTTCTACTATATCCCCTTCAGATTTCTTGTAACTTTATCTTCTTTGTGTGTGTGTGTGTGTGTGTGTGTGTGTGTTCTACTATATCCCCTTCAGATTTCTTGTAACTTTATCTTCTGTGTGTGTGTGTGTGTGTGTGTGTGTGTGTGTGTTCTACTATATCCCCTTCAGATTTCTTGTAACTTTATCTTCTTTGTGTGTGTGTGTGTGTGTGTGTGTTCTACTATATCCCCTTCAGATTTCTTGTAACTTTATCTTCTTTGTGTGTGTGTGTGTGTGTGTGTGTGTGTTCTACTATATCCCCTTCAGATTTCTTGTAACTTTATCTTCTTTGTGTGTGTGTGTGTGTGTGTGTGTGTGTGTGTGTGTGTGTATTTTATATCCCCTCAAGATTTCCTGCAATTTTATCTTATTCTGGCTACCGTCACTCGCTGGAAAATTTCGAGTCTAAATGAGCTTTCGTTCTTCTCAATCAGTCCTACTCAGATCCACTGTAACTTTATTAAAATTCTAACTATCGAAAGACGTTTTTATTTATCAGCAGAGAGTCCCCCTCGAGTCTGACTGGATTGTGTAGATAGACAGACAGGTGGATTGACATAGACTGACTGGGGATAGATATATAAACTGACTGATAGATAAAGAGTGACTAAGACAGATGAAGGGGTTAAGGTGTTGAAAAATCGATACGAAAGACAATTTACCATGAAGCGTCCTAAAACAAGAGGAAACGGCCTTAAATATATAAAAATATAATTGAAAACGAAAAACTCTGACTCAACCACAGTACGGGAAGATGCACACACACACGCACACACACACACACGCACACACAGCAGGGGTTGTTATCCAAACAAATAAATGACTAAACAAAATAATCAAATAAACAAACTAGGGCGCCCACACACACATAGAGATGAGAGAGAGAGAGAGAGAGAGAGAGAGAGAGAGAGAGAGAGAGAGAAAATAATTACCATGGATAAAGTAAGCTAATCAAAAACAAAACATACAAACAAGAATTATATTAAAGGTATAAACACGTTAAATGTAATAAAATCCATTATTCCATTAGCCCAATCAAAAAATAAATAAATAAAAGTAATAAAAAATAACTCAGCATATTCATACAGAAGGGAGAGAGAGAGAGAGAGAGAGAGAGAGAGAGAGAGAGAGAGAGAGAGAGAGAGAGAGAGAATAAGTGGGAGAAGATAATACGATGAATCAGGAGGGAGGTGGGAGGGATGCTGCGAGGAGAGAGAGGGGGAGGAGGTGGTGGGAGATAAAAAGCAAATGGAGAGAAGGGGGGGGGGGCGAGGAAATACGTGGGAGGAAGAAGCGAGATAGCACGAGATAAGAAAGGAAATGCAATGAATAAGAAGGGAAATGGTGGGAGGGGGAAAAAAAGGTGAGTGGGAGGGAGAGAGAGGAGAAGAAATGGTGGGAAGAGGAAAGGAGTGAGAGTGGGAGGCGGAGTGGGTAAGGAAGTGGGAGGAGAGAGTGAGGGAGTAGGAAAGGGTGAAGATGTGAAAGTAACGTGAAGGAATATGTGGTAAGGTGAGAAAGAGATGTGGGAGGGAGGAGGGGAGGGGCGTGACGTAAGATAAGAGTGAGTGAATCAGTAAGTAGGAGGGAAAGGGATAGGTACGGCAGAGGGAAGGGAGATGGAGGAGGTGGCGGGAAAGGAGACTGTGACAGAAATAAATGAATAAACACTGGATTTTATATCACTACCTTATCTTCCCTCAATAGCACACAATTAAATGGCAAAGTAAGCAAAAATTAAATGTAAAAAATGCCACTGTAATCGCAGGGTCTGAGTGATTGTTTTTAACCTTTCGAAAATTAAACAAAAAAAATCTTGCCTACGCTGAAAAAATCGTTTGACGTTAGCAAGAAAAAAAATAGTGATCATTGTGGAAGGGCTAAGAACAGTATAGCAAAGCAAAGAGCCGGCGAAGACGATAGAGAAACGAAGGGATGATGATGCTGAGGAGGGGAGGAGGGGTAAGAGGAGTGTAAGGAGCAATGGGGAGGGAGAGGCAGGAGGGAGGAGGAGGTGGAGGAACGAGGGGAGAGGGACGGGGAGAGATAAGTGAGGGAAGGAAAGGGAGAGGGAGATGGGGAAGGCACAGGAAAGGAGTGGAAGAAGGTGAGGGGAGTGGGAGGGGAGGTGGTGGAGAGGGGAAGAGGGAAAGGAAAGGAGTGGGAAGCTGGTCAGTCATCTTCAGCATGTTAAGTGCCTCTCCCCTCCCCACCCCACTCTCCCTTCCCTTCCCTCCCCACTCCATGCACTCCTTCCCTACCACTCACACCCCCCTCCATCTTCTCCCCTCCCACGCTTACACACCCTCTTCCACTTACACCTTCTCTCTCATCCCCACCTACACTGCTACACCCCCTCTTACGCACTCCTGCCCCTCCATAGCCCTCTCACTATACTCCACACCCTCTCCTACACAACCACATCTTTCTCACACACAGTCGCATCTCTCTCTTTAAATCAACATATCCTTCCATGATTATAAATCCCCTGCCACACACTCATATCCTTCTCCAACACACCCATACCCGTCTTACAGCCCCGTGCCTCCCACTCACACCCAAACTCACTCATCCAAACACACACCAACACTCACCCCCTCTCCTATACGTAACCCCAAAACATCCTTACTCCCCAACACACACACACCTACTCACTCAAGTTCCTTCTTCCCCATTTCACCAAAACTCTCTCCCCTCCAACTCCATCCTACGAACACCTACGCATCTCTCTCCATTTCATCCATGCTCTCCCGTTCGCCTCCTGCTCCTCTATCACATCCCTCCAAACGTCTCTCAACCTCCCTCTCCCCTTTCTCGCACTCCTCTCCTCTCTAACCACTCATCCCCTCTCCCCACCCTTCATCCAATCTCTCACACTCCTTCAACCACCCCCTCTCTCACACACAAGCCTCCTCCACCTCCAAACTCCTTTCTTCCCCTCTTTCCCTCCCCCTCCCTATGATAGTAGCTGTGGTAGGTGTGGTGGGTAAGTGTGGTATTAGTGGTCGAGATGTGCATGGGTATACCAATGAGTACAAGGGAGACGCTGTAGGTATAACACATACAGCTCTCTACGGACGATTTTTAAAAGGACGGTGGAAAACATTAACACAACACACACACACACACACACACACACACACACACACACACACACACACATTACACACAAGCTAGGGAATGCACAAAACAGACACACTCCAGGGAGTATATGTAAACACGGACACACAGCAGGGTGTACATATATGCCAACACACACACACACACACACACACACACACACACACCAATGACGCAATGGTACACAATAGTAAGACAAATAGCAGTAGCGAAGAAGCGCTGAATACTAACAGACTTGTTTTTCGTGGTATCAGAGAAATATGACCACATCAACCCCTTCAGTACGAGAAAGTCTTGCAAGTTTTATTCTTGTTACAGCCACACGATTTTACCACACCTCTTTACCTGGTGATTAATAAAGACCACGAATGCACACCTTTATCCATCAGACTATTCGAGCGATGGAACCAGAACTCACACAAAACTAAGACCAAACGAAGGGGAGAGGGTGCAGGCCAAACTCTGTACTCTTTGATAACTGACACTTGCCACGCCTTTAACAAAAGTCTCCCCTAGCATCCACAAAAATCAATAAATTAAACCAAAAAAATCTGAGGACAGCAATAAAACGAGGCCAATGCACGGTACGGGGAAGGTTCGAAGGCAAAAATTAATGATAAAAGTGGAGTTCTATATGTTGTGAACTGTGCTAAATGGAGTAATAAAGGGAGGATGAGTGCTGTTACATGTGGGGATTAAAGGGAGGAGGAGTGCTATTAAATGTGTTGTGCAGCTGCCACGGGTTAAAAATACACACGGCTGACTTGACCCTTTGCCTGTGTGACGAATTCTTTAGCTGTATGAAATGGTCTTGGGTCAGTCCCACTATGAATAAATAAATAAGTAAATAAAGCGATATGTTACCGCACATATCCTCGACGAATTGTGTGGAGAAACGTAAATAATAATAACAATAATATAATACGTAACAATAATAATAATAATAATAATAATAATAACAATAATAATAATAATATAAGTAACAACAACAATAATAATAATAATAATAATAATACAGTAATAATGGTAATAGCTAATAATAATAATAGTAATAATAATAATAATAATAATAATATAATAGTAATAATGACAATAGCTAATAATAATAATAATAATAATAATAATATAGTAATAATGATAATAGCTAATAATAATAATAATAATAATAATAATAATAATAATGTTCTTCATGCACCTTTGACTCACTCTTAGCTGCAAAAAATCGTCGTTATATTAAAATATTAGAGCTGTCGTGACCGTTAAAGGGCTAAAGGAGAGAGAGAGAGAGAGAGGAGGGGGGTAGATATAGCCTTCATTTACCCATCCACAACAAGATCTCCCAAGAGCAGAAGAAAATCGACTGGCGATGACATGAATTAATAACACTAAAACACACTCCGGATATTTTTTTTTTTTTAAGACATAGTTCATTTGCATCGTGACGGGAGGTGACTGATGATGAGCTGGTGATTCAGGGGTAATAAATAAAAACTGATATTGCGTTGGTTAATCAAAGGAAAGGTGTAATTAAGGGAGAGATGTAAGTGATTAAGCGGTAATGAATACAAAACTGATGATGCGTTAGTTAATTACAGGTGAGATGCTAGTGATTAGGTGGTGATGAATACAAACCTGGTGACTGGCTGTCTAACTACGTGGAAGATGAGTGATTACAGTAAACAGTGAGGAATACAAAAGCATCCGTGTGGAATACAAAAACACCTGTCCTTCTATAGTTAATGATGAGGTGGTTAATTACAGGTGAGATGATGGTGAATATGCGGTGATGAATACAAATACACCTGCCCTACTATGGCACTGGTAAATTACACCTCCTCATATGCATTATGGATGGACGGGAGGAGAGAAGAGTGGGAGGGAGGGAAGGAGGGAACCTGATGGAGGAAAGAGAAGGAGGCTGATTGGAGGAAGAGGGGGAGAGGCTGAGTAGGAAGAGAGAAGGAGGCTCGGAGGAGGAGGAAGGGAGGTTGTGAAAGAAGACTAAGGGAGGCTGAGTAGAAGTAAGAGGGAGGGAGGCTTAGTAGGAGGAAAAGGAAGGGAGGCTTAGTAGGAGGAAAAGGAAGGGAGGCTGAGTAGGAGGAAGAGGGAGGGAGGCTAAACAGAAGTAAGAGGGAGGGAGGCTAAGTAGAAGTAAGAGGGAGGGAGGCTAAGTAGAAGTAAGAGGGAGGGAGGCTAAGTAGAAGTAAGAGGGAGGGAGGCTAAGCAGAAGTAAGAGGGAGGGAGGCTAAGTAGAAGTAAGAGGGAGGGATGCTGAGTAGGAGGAAGAGAGAGGGATGCTGAGTAGGAGGAAGAGGAAGGGAGGCAGAGTAGGAGGAAGAGAGAGGGATGCTGAGTAGGAGGAAGAGGGAGGGATGCTGAGTAGGAGGAAGAGGGAGGGATGCTGAGTAGGAGGAAGAGGAAGGGAGGCAGAGTAGGAGGAAGAGGAAGGGAGGCAGAGTAGGAGGAAGAGGGAGGGAGGCTGAGGAGGAGGAAGAGGGAGGGAGGCAGAGTAGGAGGAAGAGGGAGGGAGGCTGAGGAGGAGGAAGAGGGAGGGAGGCTGAGTAGGAGGCGGCGGGGTGAAGAAACTGGCATACGACTTCATTCAGTTAACAGAGTCACAAAAGCCAGAGTGTTGATATGTATAGCACAATAAACATGCAAAGTAGTGCTTTGATCTGACAGAGCAATTAGACCTGTAAGCCAGTAACTACCGTAATAAAGTTAACTCCATAATCTAAATGAGGAACTAAGGTAAATTTAATCTAGATAATATTAAATCATTTTACTTATCACAAGCAATTTATTTTCCGTAATGTGTAATGATTCTAAACGTAAGAATTATTTAATATATGTAACATGAGATGATTTTGTGCGTCTGAGTTCTATGTGTCTTACAATCAACTCGTTCGCCACGTTCACCTTATATGATTTACCTCAGGTGCAGGAAATTTTACGGTACCCATATATTATAACTGTTGTATCCTCAAAATAAACACGATTTCAATATGTGTGGGTCTGATTTCCTCTCTCTCTCTCTCTCTCTCTCTCTCTCAATTTTTGTATCTTCAAAATAAACACTTCAAAATATGTAATCCTAATCTCTCTATTTATCTATCTACCTATCAATCACTCAATCAACCACAGATTTACTGGATATAAAGTCTACAAGCAGCCTGAATATGCCTAATCAAGGCGTCACCGTACTGAAAGGGTTAAGCTCAGTGTCATAATGCTACCGATAATATACAATGGTAATAATTATATACGAATCACATGGCAATGACGAGACTCCTTTCACTTTAACCTGGCCCAGTCTTTCGTCCTTTTGCAGCTTATTTCACCTAGCTCAGTGGCAGAGTATGACAACAGGGTAGCTCTACATACTTTCCATGGCACTTCTTCGTGATTAGCATCATACTGTAATGTTAATCTCTTGCTACAACTCCGTAATCAAAATGGAGGAGTAATTATAAGCCAAGTTAGAGTAAAAGGGGTATAACAGCCCAGAGTAATTAAAAGCTAATGAATACTAATTAAGCTGTCATGGTACGGTACTAAATAATATAAACACCTAATGAGTATATGATAATATAAACGCCTAATTAGCACTGATGTCTGCGGAGCTTAAAAACGTTAATAAGATAATATGATCAACAGTCAGGTGGTAATTTAAACCTAATGATAAAAAAATAAACAAGCTAATGATAAATAATATACCTGTCGTAATGGTAGCCAACACCAGGGCGTCATTTGTGGCGATCAAGATAATCACACCTCATTAACCCATTCACTGCAATTAAGTACTTTTCTTTATATTTTAGTCTTGATGCAGACAATCTGATTCATTTTAGGAAACCCCCACTCACACTGAAGGGGTTAGGGAGGGCTGAAGCAAACCCCTCCAGCTCTCTCTCTCTAGTGAAACAGACAGTAATATAGTGGATAAGTTTGGTGGAGACTGTTTCCAATCTTTTCACTGTGAGGAGTTTCCCAAAAGTTGAGTTGTCGCCTAAAAGTATATATCCGAAATAAAACTGGTAGGATGAGGTGATAAAAGGGAGCCTCCTACCCTTTGATAAATTATTTGCGTCGTATTATTGTGGGCTTCAGAATTCTCCCAACACTTCTTACTAAGCGATTTTCAGGTTACATTGCACATTACACGTCAATTCTCCTGTAGGCCTATATCTTTTGACGTTTTAATGTACATATGCATTGAATAAGTCCAGCTGACAATAATAACACGCCGAATGATGAAATGTACGTGGTAAGAAATGCCTTGTACATGTCCTTAATAGTGAGTGTATAAATAACATGGCTAGTAAGGGACAAAACGCGCCACCTGAGCATAATATACACGGGAGAGAGAGAGAGAGAGAGAGAGAGAGAGAGAGAGAGAGAGAGAGAGAGAGAGAGAGAGAGAGAGAGGAGCCTCCTAGGACCACGAAACATTTCTATGCGTCACACGTTATATGAAACCCACTCCCTCACAGCCTCTCCAGCCCAGGCCTTCCAAATTTGCATGATTACTGAGCCCAAGTGTGATTTATATAACCCATCCCAATAAGGACCATGCACGGCGGGGTGGCACACGTCCTTACTGTGTCCTTTTTATATCATTAACTGCGCACAAATTCGTCAAGGAAACGTGGAGTGTGGAATCCATAGACTTTTTATGTTATACTTCAGGGCGATGTTGAAAAATTATGGAGAAAACACACACACACACACACACACACTAAGAAATGAAGAAAACCCAAGAAATAAAGAACCCAATAGGAAGCCTTTGGGGGGGAGGATGATTATTGGTGATGAAAAAATAAACTGCTAATGATGAAAAATGGAAAAAAAGCTCAAAAATAATAAAGAAAAAGTAGTAAATAAAGGACCCCAATAAGGACCATGCACGGCTGGGCGAGAGACGTCCTTGGTTTGTCCTCACCTCAGAATGATGTTTATAACTGAGGACAAAGAAAAAAAAGAAAAAGAAAATAAGAAAAAGAGAAGAGGGACAGAAAAGGGATATCAAGACACTGCTAAGGCCACTGAGGAAGAAAGGTAAAGAAAAAACAAAACAACATGGCCTAGTGCTGTGTGGTTCGTCCCCAGTTTGTCCCCTACTTAGAGACGCTGGTAATTACAGGTAAGTCGATAAACATAATTGCTGAGAGAAAGACAAGGACAGACAAGACTGAGGAGTAAGAAAGACAAGACTGGGGACGAAGAAGTCTTAGTTCTCTGCGTGGTTCGTTTTAAGTTTGTCTCCTTAGAATGATATTTTGGGTTTAAAAATAATTATACTGCTGAAGAAAATTAAAGACAGCTAAAGCAAAAAAATAAAATAGATAAAGACAGCTAAAGCCCCCCCCCAAAAAAAAAACAAAAAAACTAAGAAATAAGGAAGGTAATAACGAAAGCTGCGAAAATAAATAAAGAAAAAATATACCTACAGGAGCAATCTGACCAAAATGGATGCTTAGAACTTATGGCCGTATTCAAAGTGGCGTAGGAGGCTTCTTTGCACACTTCCTTGGCGATTTATTTTGCCTATTACACCAATATTTTACTGTGCGTTATTTCAGGCCTATGTCATTTAAATGTCGATATAAATTACACTAACATCATCCAAAAGAATACGAGACTGAAATGTAACGTGCAGAATTAATCGCTGTGGAAGAGGTGTTATACTCCACAGAAATATGCCTCAGAACTGTCTTTAATTCAGGTAAGGTATTAGACAGATAGTATAGATAGATAGATAGACAGACAGACAGACAGATGTCTCCCTCAAGCTGAATAATATAATCTGGACATAGCAAAGAACGATATAAGTCACTGAGAAAGAAGTGTGTGTGTGTGTGTGTGTGTGTGTGTGTGTGTGTGTGTGTGTGTGTGTGTGTGTGTGTGTGTGTGTGTGTGCGCGTGCGAGCGAGCGCGCGACCTGCTGGTACTTCTCAGGATCCCACCACCCATCCTTGACACCGCCCCTTTTATCTCATTAACCTCACAAATTCGTCAATGAAAAGTGGAGTGTGGAATCCATGGACTTTTAATGTTACAACTCCATGCTTTAACAGTAATTGGACTTTTACCTTTTCAACCGCCCATAAATTTGGCTTTGAAGCATAAAATTTTTTATAGGCTTTTCGCACATGTATAACTACTGAGACTGGTACTCGGAAAGCAGACATGACTTACTAAAACAATTACTCTGCTTTAATAACAAGTCCTGCAGTAGCAACAACCTATCCTATTCTCGTGTGTAATAAATCTATCCTCCATTAACAGGTAGAAATCTATAACCATATATATTAACGACCTTGGGTGTGGCACATAATGTAGAGTTTCTTCCAAGGACCCCACCTTCCCCCACCCTGTTCATACATAATATACTGGGCATATCCTAAGAAGAAATGTATTAAGAGACAAGCGCACACACCGACGAGAAGAGAAATAAAACCAGCCGCCACCATCACTCTTTAAATACAAGATGAGATTGCAAGTGCATTGGAGGCGCCGTCTCCCGTTGCTTACTCTTCACTTGACTGATATTTCTTTCTCTCTTTCTTTTTTATACATCAACACAGACTGGAATATTACACAAAAATATCAAATAATAACGTGCCATATAAAGAATAAAACTGCTAATAAACACCTACAAAAGAACACCCTAAGCTGACAAAAATACACTCACTGGCTCTACGCGTCGTTCGTCCTCAGTCTGTCCTCTCTATATATTTTTTTATTTACTACTGGTTACTGTGATATGAGGAGAGGGAAAAACTGATTAACAAAGACGCCATATAAGGCTGCGTAGTTCTTTGTTTGGACTGGCCTTGGTGTGTCTCCATGGAAACTGAAGTGGTTTAAGTTACATTACAGGTATATCAAGATTGTGGGAAAGAAAGTCACAGAAGGGTACTGAAGATAATGAGACCATTAGCTAACTAAATAGACAGATAGATACACAAAGGAACAAATAGACAGCCTAAGAATGATCGGATCTTGAATTTGGCTCTCTATTGTATTTTGTTTTTCTCTTGGAGGGAACTGTTACTGCGGGCTCATGGCCTTTGGTTCCTTCTTCCTCGCATAAAAAAAAAAAAAAAAAAATAGACAGGCAGACATTATAATTCAATTTCATTACACTAAGTACAATAGAAACAACAGAATCGCATACGCAATATAAATCTAAAGAGAGGAGGGGGGGGGGGTCCAAAAGAGCAGGTTCAGTCCTTTTGTTCGAGTTGTTCTAAATTTTTTCTCCTCTCCTGAACGCTGTGATCACTTCTGGTGAGACTGGTTTCAATTACTTCACTTTAAAAGGCTACATTTGAGCCAAGTAGCATCGCGTGGAGGCTGCAATCACACAACTGAATATCGTCGTTACTGTGATGAGGTGTAAGGGAATTGTTTTACCCCCAATAGTCAAACAGATCAACCTCAAGCTGAAAAAAATCGCCCAGTAGCAGCATTAGGGTGAACGAACAAGGCAGGTGCCCAGCAGTACCAAACGATTAATGAAGGGCCGTGTTTGGTACGAGGCGAGGCAGTCAATGGGTAAGCTAAAGGCATAAACCCTGAAAATTATTTTACCAGGGTCACTCCGTACAGTTATGATGCAGTGAAGAGGAAAGAAGAAAAAAATAGCCAAGTCAAAAGTAGATAATTTAAAGGTACTTAATAGGGTACTTCCAAAATTGGCCTTGACGGATGATGTTTGATACGGTATTGGTTGGCAAAGTTTTATATACCGGTATATATATATATATATATATATATATATATATATATATATATATATATATATATATATAAAGGCAAACCTAAAAAAACTAAAACCTACACACACCAAATTTGGCCTAAAACCGCCTTAGACTTATACGAGACGGTTTTCATGGCGGAGGCGATGGTGAATACTGATGTTTTAGAAAGATACATTGATTAATAACGGCAAATAAATACATACGGTATATATATTTTTAAAAATTACGAAAAATATGAATACTGAAGCTTTTCCCTACGGTACATCTGCCTCTAGTTCTTTAGACCAAAACGGTCCTCTTACCTGAAGATAATTCAAGGCAACTACACGTAACTCACACAGTCCTAACATTATATTCCTGCCAACGTCACACGATTACTAAGCTTATGATACACGTCGAAAGGATAAGCTTTAGAGGGCAGTTGACGCCTTCAGTGCGATGACGGATTAATGGCACGCTTGAGAGAGAGAGAGAGAGAGACAGAGAGAGAGAGAGAGAGAGAGAGAAAATCCCTCCTTGGCTACCCCTCTGCCACTTCATCATTTTCTCTCCTCTCTCCTAATATTTTCTCCTCCCCCAGTGACTATGAATCAAACCCCACTTCACAAATCTTTCTGCTCAGCCATCAGGTTCCCTACTGAGTGCTGGTGGGGACAGTGGCTGGCTGGTTAAATAGAAGCACAAATACAACATATAAATAAATAAATAAAGTCGTAGCAGTAGTAGCATTATTATTATTATTATTATTATTATTGTTGTTGTTATTATTATTGTTGTTGTTATTATTATTATTATTATTATTATTGTTATTATTATTATTATCAGTTAGCTAGTTAGACAGTAGTAGTAGTAATGATGATGATGATATTACTACTACTACAGTAATAATAATAATAATAATAATAATAATAATAATAATAATAATAACAATAATAATAATAATAAAAGGAGGAGGAGGAGGAGCAGAAAAAGATGCATGAATAAATAAATAAATAAATACAGGTGAGGTGGCAGAATTATGATTAGTAGGCACAAGAGGAGGTTACAGGGTGGCAGCAACGACATTAATATTAGTGTTTATCTCTGGTTCAGGTGTGTGTGTGTGTGTGTGTGTGTGTGTGTGTGTGTGTGTGTGTGTGTGTGCAAAAGCGACTGGATGGGAGAAAGAAAAACAAAAACAATTACAAAAGGCATAGCAAACAAATCAGTAAAGACAAATCTGAAGATAAAAAACAAACATGGAATGAATACAAAAGTAAACAAGAGAAACAGAAGGTAAGGAGAAGGATGCTAATTATAATAAGAGGAAGGAGATAAATATGGATGGAGGGAAGGAGTGGAATATGAGGAGGGAGGGAGGGAAGGAAGACGGAGAGGGCGAAGAGAAGGAGGGAGGAGAAGTGGAGATGAAGGGAGTGAAAGAGAGAGGGGAGGAAAGGAGGGAGAAGTGAAGATGAAGGAAGCAGTGAGGGAGAGAATGGGAGAGGAAGAGGGGCAAGGAGAGGGAGTGAGAAGGAGGGAGGTAAAAGGAAGATGAAAGGGGACACGAGGGAGAGTGTGAGACAGGAAGGGAGGCACGGAGAGGGAGTGCTAGTGGAAGGGAAGGGGAGGAGGGAGTAAGCAAGGGAAAGAGTGGAACTGACAGAAAAAAATGAGACGGAAAGAAGGATGGAAAGCAAGGAGAGAGGAAGAGAGACAGTGGAAGGAATGGGGGGAGAAGGGTGAGAATGGGAAGCGGGAAAAGGAATCGATGTGAAGGGAGGTAGGAGAAAGGAGATGAAAGGAAGAATGAGGAATGGAGAAGGGTGGTAAGAGAAAGGGAATCATAAGAAATGGACGCGAAGAAGAAAATTAAAAAGAAAGACAGAGGAACGACGAAAGGCATTATATAAGGTGAAAGAGAGGGAGAGCAGAGGGGGGGAGGGAAAGGTGCGACTAAAGGAACAGGAAGAGAATGAAGGGGAGAGAGAGAGAGAGAGAGAGGGGGGGGGAACTGTGGGAAAATTCAAAAGAGAATCACAGATGAAAGGAAGAAAGGTAGAGAAAGAAGCAAGGGAATGAAGGACAGAGAAGAAAAATGACAGATGAACAGGAATTAACTCAAAATAGATGAATGAAGGAAGGAAGGAAGGCAAGCAGGAATGAATGGATGAACGAATGAAGCGAGGGAGGGAGGGAGGCACAATCAAGGGAAGGAGGAGAGTATCAGAGTTAAGTGATTGAGAGAAAATGTCGAAGAAGACAAGAGGAGGCAAAAAGCAATAAAAGAGAAATAAATTAAGGAGAGAAGGAAGGAGTGGCACAGACAGTAATAGGACATAAACCAATCATCCCACTAGGAGGCAGAGAGAGAGAGAGAGAGAGAGAGAGAGAGAGAGAGAGAGAGAGAGAGAGAGAATAACTGCAGAATGAAGATAAATATAAAATGTAATTACCCAATAAAGAAGGAATGCCAAGAGTTATGAAAAATGTATCGCCAATGAATAAGTGAAAAAGTGAAGGAAGAATAAGGGTAAAATAAATGTAAAGCTGAATGAATGAGTGAATGAATAAATATGCAAATGAAAGAAGACAATAATCAATTCATATAGCCTACGGGTACGGCCACGTGGCTTAATCAGCTAAAGAATGCCTGAATGATAATGTAAAAGTGAGAAAATGTGAGTGTGTGTGTGTGTGTGTGTGTGTGTGTGTGTGTGTGTGTGTGTGTGCTTTTGATGTTGTTGTTGTTGCTGACCAGGAAAATATATGCCTTTTTACAGGGTATTCTTTTCTCAACTGAATGTGTGTGTGTGTGTGTGTGTGTGTGTATAAGACCAAATACCTGGATGAATTTATGCCATAATCAATATCTAAGACTGCCAGGAAAAATATAAAGAACAAATAAATACTGAACTGGAATTAAAGAAAAATATAAATTAATTGTTCAGGGAAATGGACATAAACGAACTGATAAAACTATATAAATGATGAGTGCATTACTAAAGAAATAATGAATCTATATATGAGTCGATGAGGGCCTTACTGTTAACAAAGAAAGAAAAGAAATAATGAAAGACAGAAAGGAAGGAAAGAAAAAAAATGAAAGAAAGAATGGAAAGAAAGCATGAAAGAAAGAATGGAAAGAATGAAAGAAAGAAAAGAAAATGAAAGAAAGAATGAGAGAAAGAAAGAAAAGAAAGAATGAAAGAAACAAAGGAAGGAGAGAAAATAAAGAAAAAGATAGACAAGAGAAAGCACATCACAAACAAAACCTAACTATACATATACAACAGCTTACAAAAATGAGAGTCAAGTATATCAAAGCAATACACCAGTGAAATATAATACAGAATACAACACCTATCATAAAATTACAAGTACAACAAAAAACCACAGGACATCAGCAGGCTCCCTCCACACCCTCCCTGGGCAAAAATTAAATACATAAATAAAAAAAAGACTCAAATGCATCCGGGAAATTTTATGGGACGGTAAGAGATTAAGTAAAAATACTGATTATCAACATTTTTTATTTTTCGTTTGGTATTTTTTTATTTGTGTGTGTGTGTGTGTGTGTGTGTGTGTGTGTGTGTGTGTGTGTGTGTGTGTGTGTGTGTGTGAGAGAGAGAGAGAGAGAGAGAGAGAGAGAAACGTGAAGGAATTTATAAACGCGACTTCGCATGTATCATCTTATGATGGAGGAGGAAGGGAAGAGGGAGAAAGAAGAGGGAGAGTGGGAGGGAGGGGGAGAGGGGAAGAGAATGGAATGAAGGGAGAGAATGCGACACACCATACCACTGCCTACTACCACTATCTTTTGTTGCAACGTCTTTGCCTTGTATCGTTCCGTCTTCCTTTCAACCTCTTTACAGATGGGGAAAATTGGGGAGAAGCATGAAAGAGGGATAAGGAGAGAGCAAAGAGGTAAGTATGCAGGCACCGATATCTTTTTATAACGTCAGGTTTACTACGATGAGATAAGAGGATTGTACAAAGAGATAAGAGATGAGACAGATAAGGGGAAACACGGAAGACAGTTTGAGGATAGGTATATCATTCTATTCCTAACTCTGTCGCCCTTCTCCTTCCCTAAGCTTCACTCCCTTTCCTGAACCTTCCCTCTCTCCCTCCCTCCCTTTCCTTTACCTTCCCTCTCTCCCTCCCTCCCTTTCCTTTACCTTCCCTCTCTTCCTCCCTTTCCTTAACCCCCCCCCATTCCTCCCTTCCTTTCCTGAACTCCCTCATCTCTAAACCCCTCCTCTTCCTTTCCTTAGTCATTCCCCCCTTTCCTTAACTTTTTCTCCTTCCCTCTTTTGCCTAAAACCTCCTTCCTTCCCTTCCCTTAACCAAGGGATTGGGGAAGAGGTGTAAATTACCCCAAATGGGAATAAATGGGAATGAATTCCCCGAGCTAGACTCTGACTGATCATACAGCCCTGCTAGGTGACGGGAGTGCGCTACCTCTCCCAGCAAGGCAGCTACCCGGGCGGGGCGCGAACTCTCAACCCTTTGGTCTCGAGTCAAGCGCTCTACCAATGAGTCAACTATCCCCTACCCCAAATGGGTTAAATCTAAAAATACTGGGGTGGTAATGTGTGCGGTATGAGAGGCAATGTGTGCGGTATATTACTGTTTTTTCACATAATTGATGTAAGTTTTGGTGAACAAGATGTGAAACCATGTATCATGTATATATATATCATGATATTTGTTGCTTGGCCGCTGTACTATTGAAAGCTGTGTGCGCAGACGTGGCAATTTTGTGTGTGTGTGTGTGTGTGTGTGTGTGTGTGTGTGTGTGTGTGTGTGTGTGTGTGTGTGTGTGTGTGTGTTTACTTTGAAGTCTGGGGGTAACTTCATTTTACTCAAATTTTTGAGTAATAAATAAAAAAGTTCCCCGACCCTTGCCTTAACCCTCTCTCCCTCTCCTGAACTCTCCCTTCCCTTAAGCCCTCTTTCCTTAGTTTGCCTCCCTCCCTGCCTCTGCTTTCCCCTTCCCTACCCTTCCTCTGGTCCTTATCATCCCTTCCTCATTACCTTCCTTGTTACCCTATACCTCTTCTTTTTCATCCCTTTCTTCCAACTGCCTCTCTTCCAATTGCTTTCTATGCCCCTCATTCTTTTCTTCCTCCCCTCCTATTCCTATCTTCCTTCTTCCCTCTCCCTTTCCTTACCTTTTCCTCTCCTTCTTTTCTTTGATTCCTCCCACAACTCTCCTATTTCTCCTTCCTTGCCTCCTTTCCGGCTCCTGTCTCTTTTCTTCCCTCTCCCTTCCTTTTTTCTCTTCCTCCCTCTTCTTCCTTAAAAATCCTTTATTTTCTGCTGTCTTCTCTCTTTCCCTTCTCTTTGCTCTCCCTCCATCCCTACTCCTGTCTCTTATCTTCCTTCCCCTTGCCTGTTTTCTCTCCCTTCCTCTTCCTTAAATCTTCTTCAATTTCTGTAATCTTCTCTCCTTCCCTCCTACCCTCCTCCTTCCCTCCTTTCTCCCCATCCCTTCCCTCCCTCCATCCTCATCCCTTCCTTCCCCCTTCCCTCCACCCCCATTCCTTCCTTCCCCCCCCTTTCCCACCCTCCTCCTCCCTCATCCCTGCCCTCCCTTCTGGACCTTATCATTCCCAGTTCATTACTCTCTCTTGCCACCCTATCCTTCCCTTCTTTACCCCTTTCGTGGTCCGGACAACTCTAGCATTTTATTCCAACTAAAGTCAGTCGGTTTGAATCAGCTGAGTGAATCACAGGAACTCGAGTGCTACTGCTGGTGTTACTGGAATCTCTTAATCAAAGTCTAAAGGATACAATATTTACTGTAGATCTCCCTCTTAATTCTTCCACTGAGTCGTACGCCCGTATTTTCGTCGGTTAATGAAGCTCCCTAACATCTTTTCCTAAGGGATTTATGCCGTATTGCTTATTATTCCTTACTATGTTATATAAATCCTTCTGATGTCGCCATACTCTACATGAATAAAATGCGCAAGGACATTAACCACCCATGACGAAGAATAAATCAGTAAGGAGAAGGTGCTAGCCTAACCTTTACTCTTCTTTTTCACTCATCTCGTTCCTCACATTTTTCCCTTCTTTATCTTTCTGTCTCTTTCTTTTCCTACCGTCCCTCCCTCCCCTAACACCTTCCCCCCTCCTTCCACGCTCCTACCGTCCCAAGGGTAAAGACACAAGGAGGTGAGGAGGATAAGACACGTACAAGGCACCGATCGAGGAACAGAGGATTGTGGTAATTCGAAGGAGGGTGGCAACGACGATGGCAGAGAACACAGGGGCAGTTAGAAGGGTGATACAGACTGTGGAAGAAAATTGATTACGGGGAGGGTGCCAAAGACGGTGGAACAAAAGACAGTGATAGTCAGGAGGGTGGTAAAGGCAATGGAACAGAGGACTGTGGTAGTTTGAAGGTGGGTGGCACAGTGGCATGGTATTTTTCTTCTTCTTTTTTTTTTTTTTTTTACAGACAAGCGTTACCTTGTAAGTATCCACACACACACACACACACACTGCGGAACACTGTGGGGAAAAGCACAAGAGCCCAGTACCAGCCGTGCCACTGAGTCCTCCCTCCCTTATCCCTCCCTCCCTACTCTTCCCTTCTCCGTCCCTTTCCTTTCTCCCCTTCCCGTTCTACTACCCCTTCGCCATTCCCCCCCTTACCCTACATCTTCATTCCCTCCTCCTCTCCAGTCTTCCCTTCCCTCACCCTTTCCTCTCACCTCCTCCTCATCTCTGGTCTTCATAACTCCCTGGGCATTACTCTCCCTTGTCACCCTATCCCTCTCTCTCCTTCCCTTACCCCTCCCCCCCTCTCTCTCTCTCCATCCCTTAACCCCCCCTTTCTGTCTCTTTCTCTCCTCCTTCCCTTACCCTCCGTCACCCCCTCTCTCTCCTTTCCCTCCCCCCTCCCCCATCCCTCCCCTTCCCTTACCCTCCTCCCTCCCCTCTTCTCTCTTTCTTCCCTCACCCTTCACACACACGTCCCTCGAGAATGACACCGTTACGTAACTGCAGATACCAACAACAACAACCAAACAAAATTCACACAATACAACAATAAAAATACGGTGGTAATACAGTAACCAAATACAATAAAACAAAATACACACAAAAGAAGCAAAATACAGCTACAATTAAACAAAAAATACAATAAAAAAGACTACAAACAAAAAATTGCAACAATATAACAAAAAATACCTAGACAAACAACCCAACAATAAACGCTAAAGAGGCGAGACAGTATCATCCATAAAATAATCCTCCATAAAATATTTAGATTGTGAGAATAAGGAGGCTGAGAGGCGGAAAATCTAGGCTCTAACTAGACATAATGACCCTAATAAAACCCTCACAAAATGCCACGATCCTGAGATTGGATGGAACAGGCTAACGGCACATAGGTCAGAGTGGAGAAAGGTGGGAGACGCCTACCTTCTGCAATAAATATCTGGGGGGGGGGCGGGTTATGATGATGATGATGCACTGTCTCGGGATGATGATTTAATTAATTTCAGGACTTTCTTTTTTCTTTTACTACAAGGGTTGGATAAGGTACGGTAACTCATTAATTACATTAGTTGAATAGTCATATATACTATATATATATATATATATATATATATATATATATATATATATATATATATATATATATATATATATATATATATATATATATATATATATATATATATATATATATATATATATATATATATCGCGGAACTTAACTATTCTATCATCTAAACTTCTCTCTCTCTCTCTCTTTCTCTCTCTCACTTCCATTCATCCCTGACAGCTTCTTTTACACTTGTTTGCATACTGTCCTTTTGGCTTGTCATTCTGTGTGTGTGTGTGTGTGTGTGTGTGTGTGTGTGTGTGTGTGTGTGTGTGTGTGTGTGTGTGTTTGTGCGCCTTATGTTCCTGTCATCTATTTATCTATCTTTCTGCCTGTTCTTCTCTATCTATTTATCTTTGCCTTCTCTTCCTCCCCACCACTTCTCTCTGTCTCCTCTCGTTCTCCATCTTTCTACTTACATTCTCTTTCATGATTTCTCCCTCCAACCTTCTCCCCCTCTCTCTCCGCCTTGCCTGCTTGCGCGAAGTGAAGTCAACAGGATAAAATTACTTGTGTCACTTCAAGAAGAGTAGAGAGGGGAAGGAGAGGGAGAGCAGGGGACGAAGAATGGAGGCCTTAAGGGAGAGGCAACAGGAGGGTAAGGAAGGAGAGGAAAAAGGAAAGAAGATGAGAAGAGAGAAAAGGAGGGAGAGGAATGGAAAAGAAAGAAGAGAGGATAGCATATGGGAGAATAAGGAAGGAAGTAAAAAGGAAAGTAGAGGAGAGGAGAGGAACAGATAGAAGGGGAGAGGAGAGGGGATGAGAGAAAAGGAGAGGAATGGAAATAAGTGAGGAAATATCAATGTGAACAAACTGAAGAGGACAGAAGTAAAAGAATATAGACAACCGAAGTGTAAAAGAGACAAAAATGGAGAAAAGGGAGGAGTACAAAAAAATGCGATCAAGAGAGAGAAAAGAGAAACAAAGAGATGAAAGGATAGGAGAGAATAAGAATGGCAAAACTGTACAGCAAAAGAATACAAGCAAGAAAGAAGACAGGAGAGAGGTGTACAAATGAAAGCCAATAAGAGACGACAGAAGAGAAGAGAGATGAGAGTGCAGAGGAAAGGAAACAGGAGAGGACAGAAGAGAAGACTGGAGTGAAGAGGGCAAAATATATATATTAGAGAAGAGATGAGATGAGGAAAGAATAGAAGACGGGAGAAAAGACGAGAAGAGAAGAGAAAGAAGAGAAGAGAAGAGAGAGGTGAAGAAAAGACAAGAGAAATAAAACAAAAGAAGATAAAAGAAAAAAAAGGAAAAAAAGAAGAGTAAAATGCAAAACAAATCTGAGATCAAAGGACAGGGAAAAGAGGCGTAAAGAAAGCAAACAGGAGAGAGAGAGAGCGAGAGAGAGGGAGACGGCAAGGGCGGGGAAAGGAGAGAACCAGGGCAGGGGAGGAGAGGAGGGGGGGGGAGTGGTGGGAGGGATAAGGAATGAGGAAAAAGTGACAAGATAATGAAACTAATGATAACAGCTCCCTCAATGAACACAATTAAGATAAGCACTGATTGTCAACACCAAACACACACACACACACACACACACACACACACATACATCCAAGCACTCATACAAACACACGCACACAAACACACTCACTCCCTCTCCATGTATATATCAACAGAGTACCATCCATCCACATCCCTCTTACAACACAACACACATGCTTCTCAGAATCCCATAACTCTCTGAATCCGACTGATGTTCCCTCGAGTTTATTTTCACTACAGCAAACGATTTTACTCAACTGGGCACAAACTACCCGGTATACCCTTTTTACTCTACCTTGGTCTAAAATTGCCATCTCTCCATCTTCAGTGTTAAGCTGTAACAATAGAGTAACAGTAGTTGGTAATGCTGCTGATAAAAACTTGCTTTCGAAAGGCTGTTAAACCGTAGTATTTTTTTTTTTTCGCCAGTGAGCTAACGTGAATTAAGCTGCTAAAAGAAAAAAATCTAGGCCAAGTTAGGGTAAAAGGACTATAGCAATGAGAGAGAGAGAGAGAGAGAGAGGTGGTGACAAGGGGACGAGGCAAGGACGGGGACGTGTTGAGACAGCTGAGATAATGAAGGCTATTAAGAAACCGTCACATAGCTTACCACTCCCTTAATTACAGGATAAAAATCACAAGTTAATTGCACATGTACCCTCAGCCACTGCGCGTGTACATTTTTGCGCATTAGTACATTCACTTGATTACTTTTTTACTTCTTTAACTACCAGTATTTTTACTTATATTTTACACACCACCCTTAGATGAGAGATGATGATGATGGTGATGATGATGATGATGATGATGATGATGATGATGACAACTTTTTCCAGTGTAGTATATTTAGTGGACCCGGAACCCTTTTACTTTTTAACCCTTTGGCTGCTAGTAGTTCTCTCGGCTAAATAAATATTTTAGCCTAAGTAAATAAATAAATCGTTTCGTCTGGCAAAAATAATCTTCGTACAGGTATAGGCTACCAATAGCTACGATTTACTTTCTTCAAAACCACAATACCTTCTCCAACCACACTTCTCTCTTTCATACCTTCTCTCCACAATGACACTCCCTTTTTCTCCCCAATCTCACACCCCTCCTCCTTCCCTCCCCCTCCCTTCTCTCCACAAGGACACTCCCCTTTTCTCCCCAACCCCACACCCCTCCTTCTTCCCTCCCCCTCCCTTCTCTCCGTCCCCACATCCTACACTGTTCCCTCCCCAACCCTACACCCCTCCCTCTTCCATCCACAGTTACACTCCCTTCCCCTCCATTTTTCACCTTAACCCCACAACCTTCTCTTCGAACCCCTTCCCTTATCTCCACAACCACGCTCCCCTCCTCTCCCCACCCCACAACCCTCTCTCATCCCTCCCCTAACCCACTTCCCTTCCCTCCCTCCCGTCTTCTCCCCAATCCCTCACCCCTCTCTCACCAGGCTCTCTCCCCCTCACACCAGGACACAAGGCAACAAGACGCAACACACTGCAATTCGCTCCCTCTCGCTCTCTGCAATTACTACCACAGTACACCAAGCTACTCCTCTCTCTCTCTCTCTCTCTTACAACACACTGCAATCACCACCACAGTACACCACACTAGTCCTACGCCTTCCTCTCTCTCTCAAAGACACACACACACACACACTGCTTTAACCAAGAGTTCACCACGGTACTCCACTTCTCTCCCTCCCTTCCCCCCCCCTCTCTCTCTCTGGTTACTCCATTAAAAGTAGGATGATGAGATGTAAAGCGGATTCTTTTAGTCTAAATTTCTCATGCTGAATGAAGTGACAAATAAATAAAAGAAAGATATGAAAAGAACCTATTCATACCTTACTTAGCTAATGCATCAGGTGAGAATATGGGCTGGGATGATGATGATGATGATGATGATGATGATGATGATAAGCAGGAGGAGGAGGAGGAGATGATGATGATGATGAGGAGGAGGAGGAAGAGGAGGAAGGGTAGGATGACGACGACGCGATGATAATGATAATGATGATGATGATGATGATGATGAGGAGGAGGAGGAGGAAGAAGAGCATAAAGATGAACACAACGACGACAGTGATGACTTATTCCCACGAATTAATTAAGCAGAGTGAAATCTGGACACAAGAAGAGTGGTAAGTGCTAATTTCCTCATTCCTTCAGGTTTCTGAGAAGACTCATGTGTTAAGCGAATTAGTACCATTTCAAACCACTGCTACTAACTATTAACTCTACTGAATATTTCCTTTCTCTCTCTCTCTCTCTCTCTCGCTCCTTCCTCTTCTCTTTTTTTTCTCCTTCCTCTTCTCTTTATCTCTCCTTTTTCTCCTCTTCCTCTCTCTTCTGCATGTCAGTTTTCATCCACATTCCTATTATTACTTCTACTCTTTTCAGTTCCTCTCTCCTGTTTCTCCTCTTCCTCTCTTCTGCTTGTAACTTTTCTTCCACACTCTTATTCCTACATCTAATCTCTTCTTTTCCTCCGATTATCCTCTCCTCTATTTCTTAAAAAACCCCACCTCCCGTCTCTCATATATCTCATTCTTTTTTCTTTTTTTTTCTGATGACATTATGTCTAAGTAGGCTCAACAAACAGACATATAACTCGTTCTCTCACCTCGTTTACCCAAGTATTATTCTCCCCCCCCCCCTCTCTCTCACACAGTACCATCTCCTCTCTCTCTCTCTCTTTCAGCATCCCCAGAAGGCAACCCATAGTTTGTGCACATGTTAATTACGGAGTCAGCAGCAGTTTTGTTTCACTGCTCTCTCTTAAAGCCTTCCCAGAGGACAATGAACTCTCTCTCTTTCTCTCTCTCTCTCTTTCTCCGCACCAGCACCTCCGGAAGTGGTTAAGGGTGAATTAGTACAAAGGAAGGAAGTAGGGGAGAAAGAGAAGGAGGAAGTAGGGAGGGACGCGAAGGCAAAAGGGAAAGCAAGAAATAGGGAGACAAGGAGAGGGGGGGGGAGGTAGGAAGGAGGGACAGGATGAAAAAGAGGGAATGAAGGGTGAGAAGAGGAAGGGTGAAGGCTTCTGTGCTACACCATCACACACACACACACAGACCCATTTATTTTTTACTGCATTTACATTTCATTATTATTATTATTACTACTACTACTATTACTATTATTACTGCTACTACTATTATCTTTTATTATTTCTTTTCACTGTCACCGTGTGCATGGTTGGTGTGGACGTGGAGTTAGCGAGGTAATGTTCGGAAGTCTGTGTTTCTCGCTGCCACAACACTGCCAGCAAACACCGCCATTACAGTACTCCTTAGCGTCATCTTACCCAGTGTATTTTCTATTTAGAGGCTGGACGCTAGCTGGATATCGCAACGCTCTCTCTCTCTATCTATCAATCTACCTTTTATCTGCATCTCTCTATCCCCTACGCCCTATTTCATAACTGGTCTTAATCCATTCGTATGATAAACAAATATCTATTTGTTTTGCAGGTCCCCACCCCCCGATAATAATCACTCTGGCTGCGATGCGTTTGGCTGCTATATGAATGAAGATGCAGGTATAAACGAAGTAATTTTATACTCTACGCTTGCTTTCTGTGTGTGTGTGTGTGTGTGTGTGTGTGTGTGTGTGTGTGTGTGTGTTATCA
>NC_137060.1:25773598-25836098 GCF_032717465.1 Coenobita brevimanus | reverse complement strand
CCAACGTGCCATAATGATCACACTACAACAACCATATAATAACCACCACTACAACAGCCACACCACCACCAAAGCCATACCACATATCACCACTGCAACTACAATCATACTAACTCAACCATACCACCACAAACACCATCATCAACACAGCCATACCACACCAACACAACCCCACCACCATACCACACCACTACATCCCCACCACCACCACCACCACCATTCCATACCAACACAACTACAACAACCACTACAACCAACCGTCTGGGCCACCTCTTCACCGGCGATATAACTAACCCCTACCCACCCCATACACTCCTTGACCTTCTCCTTCACCCCTACATGCCCCTTAACTCCCCCCCAACCTCCTCTCTCCATTTACACTTTCTTCCTTTCTCAGCATATCCCCGCC
This sequence comes from Coenobita brevimanus, assembly GCF_032717465.1. Lineage (NCBI taxonomy): Eukaryota > Metazoa > Arthropoda > Malacostraca > Decapoda > Coenobitidae > Coenobita > Coenobita brevimanus. The sequence continues at coordinate 25,835,689 of NC_137060.1, read as the reverse complement.
CCACCACATAATTATGTTTCTATTCCTATTTCTCTAATCTTCTCTTCTACACCCACCTCTCTCTCTCTCTCTCTCTCTCTCTCTCTCTCTCTCTCAGACGGCAGGGGCAGCTAAAAAACCGACCTTGACCAATAACCTCAACCTTTACCGAGTCCTCATTTTTTATTGAAACAAAAAATTACATTATTCTTACTTTAGGGGTCTGTGGGTATTTTGTTCAGTTGTTTTATTTATAATTATTATTTATTATCATTTATATCATTACTACTACCTTGTTGTTAATATTAGTTATATTTATCATTATGATTAGTAGTAGTAATAGTAGTACTAGTACTAGTAAACATTTTAAAATATATACTAGTTATTTTGCGCATCATTTAACACAGCAAAAATAAACGTACTATCAGAACCTTATGGCCAAAACATACAAACTTACATACTTATTCAAACAAACTCCAAGTCACGCAGGCGTATAAACACACACACACACACACACACACCAGTTATTACAGTGCTTTACAACCCCTATATTCGTCTAGCTGTAACAACAATTCAGTAAGTTAATAACAGTGATAAATACATCCAACCAGTTATTCAATAAGTGATAATCCTCGTATAAAAGCCACCAAAGCAATTTAATAATGGCAATACTGTAGCTAAGCAGTCATTTAAAGTACACTTTTTAATCCAGTAATTACGCCCTAACCTCTTCTCTAGGAGGTGTATCACAAGCTGAAAGAAAAACAAATCCATTCAGCAAAATAAGAGTAAAATAAAAGACCTCCTCTGACTGAAATGGTTGAGATTAATCGTAGTTCGTCACAACAGCAATAACCATGATCAATAACCACTACAAATATAAGTACAGGAATAATACATACATACATACATACATACATAGAAAGAGAGAGACAGACAGACAGCTAGATAGATGACATAGGTAGCTCTTGCCATTCTACTGCAAGTGGCATTTTGGGACGATGGTAAAACACAGAACTGCAATCGTCACAGCAATAAACACGCCTGTATCAAAACTACAACCACTGAACACAACAAGTACATCCATTCCCACAATCATCAACTTCAGTCCTGACCCTAGCGACATCGTAAACAACACAACAAATGAAGAGGAGGCAAAGGAATGTTGAGAGGGGAGGGGAGGGGAGGAGGGAAGAAGGGTAGGTGAAAGTGAGTGAGGGAGAGATGGAGGGAGGGAAGGCAGGGGAAAAGTGGGGTTACTTTGAAAGAGTAAAGAGAGAGAGAGAGAGAGAGAGAGAGAGAGAGAGAGAAGGAGTAAGGTAAGAAAGGAAGGAAGAGGTGGAGTGAAGAAAGGAAATAGGTGCAACGACAGGTTGGAACAAAAAGGAAGAAATGGAATTAATGGAAAAGGGAGTGAAGGACTGAAGGAAGAAAGGAGGGAAGGACTGAAGGAAGGACTGAAGGAAGCCAGACAGCCACCCACCTGACCACCTACCATCAAGGACACCTCCCCTCCCCTCCCTCTCTCTCTCTCCACTATCTCCCACGCACCTTTCCTTCCCCCCCCCTCTCTCTCTTTCTCCCCCTCCATTGCTTTCTTTCGCTTCACTCTTCCACTTCTTCCTTTTCCATACTCTCCCATGCACCTTTCCTCCCCTCCCCCCTCCTCTCCTCTCTCGCTCAGTGAATAAAAGAATTACCGGTAGGCTAAGACACATTCTATGCCAACCAGGCCTACATCCAACCAACTACTTAATTAGGCTATGTGTACCGCCATAGGATAAGTTGTCTAAAAACACTCAGATTTAATGGGATTGACAAAGAATATATAGCATCTCTCTCTCTCTCTCCACCTGTTCATCCGTGACCCCTGCCCCCACCTACTTACCCACAAATTACCTACCCACCTCGTCCATCACCTTCACTACTTACCTTCATAGTTTACCCTACCCTTAACCTAATGACTGCCACGATTTCTCAAATAATAATAATAATAATGAAAATAATAATAACGGTAATAATAATAATAATAATAATAATAATAATAATCGTCCGGTGTCAGCATTAAATCTAAAAGTACAATCCTAGTAACAAAAAGCAACCATCACAATTTCAAAGCACGTCATCGGGCTGAAGCGATGAAAACTGTGTCCCTTTCCCTTACACCCGTTGTATGGGTCGATTTGAGTGGCTTTGATTTCGTAACATCACTAACTCAGCGAATTATTCAGCATGGTACACCTCACTATCCTTTTCTACGTTACTGATACATAGGCTGCTTAGCTGACAATAAAAGATACGTGGCAAACAAGAAAATGCTTATGTGTCATATACGGTACTAAAATAAATCGCTATGAGACAGGCGCTACGAAGTCTCCTTTGGCATGGACCAGAGGTGTAAGTATGTAATAAAGAAAAATAAAATAAATAAATAAAGAGAAGGCTGGGTGGTAAAGAAGTGCCAGTGAAAGAGTCTTCTGTGCCATGAATCTAAGGTGTAAGCAGGAAATAAAGATAAATAATACATAAATAAGAAAGAGAAGGCTGGGTGGTAAAGAATGGCCAGTGAGAGAGCCGCCGAGCAGAGCCACCCTCTTGAAAGTCTAAAATTAGCCTGGGAAGAAAAGTGATATTTCCAAGAATGATAACAACCAACCACACTCAAACCAACAGCTCCCCCAGCCCTGCATGTCCCCCCAAACAGCCCAATTAGACGTGTACATTTATTTATATATCACTGTTACTTACTCATTATCACATACCTCAACAGTCTACCGGTACTTAGCTACAGTCTTCAGTTCTTCGTTTCTTTAACATTTTGTTTTTATAACAACTATTTATCTTTCCCAGCTCTACCCCTAACAATCCAATTATGCTTGCACATTAATTTATGACATACCTCAAATACCCTTACATTTCTTGATCATCTACGTCTTCATTATTCTTTCTAACAACAACTACACTCAAACCAACACCTCCCTTTGCTCTGCATGTTCTTCCTAACAGCCCAATGATGCTTGTGCATGTATTTAGGCTACACTGTTACTATCTTATTATCACATACTTGAACAGTCACTTAACAAATCTCAATCCTTCGTCTCGTTATTAATCTTTCTCACAATAACCACACTCAGATCAACATCTTTCCTAGCCCTGTCCTCTCTAACAAGCTCATTGGTCATATTTACTTACAGTGCACTGTTACTAACCAATCAGAACAGAGGTTTACTTAAGCTGTTTAAAACCAAGTATGAGATATCTTAAGTGTCTATGTTACACTTCTCAATCCTTCATTTCTTTCTTGACCTTTTATCAACCACACTCAAACCAGCCTCTTCCTCACCTTTGCTCTCTCGGGGAAAAAAAAAAAATCATCAGGTCTGTACATTTATTAACACTACTACCTAACTACTGATCCCATTTACTACAAAATGTCATTTATATTTCCTTTCTTTCCTTACCGGAATTTACTCATTTTTGCCTTAGTCATTCTTTTTTATTTTCTTGCATACGCCTACATTCATTCACTGTTACCAATTTTGACATTCCACTCTTCCCTCCATCCTTCTCTCCCCCTCCCTCCCTTCACTTGCTTGTTTCTCCATCCTTCCTTCCCTCCCTCCCTCCCTCATCCATCCCTTTCCTCTCCCGTCCCCTTCATTCCTTTTATAGGCGGTATCTCCTTCCACCTACGCCCTCTCCCTCACTGGCTCCTCTCTCTCTCTCTCTCTCTCTCTCTCTAACACCATAATACTGTTAGAGGAAAATATATAGCTAACTCATGGATTTAAAAAAAAAAAAAAAAAAAAAAAAAAAAACAGGACATACAAAGGTTGCAAATTTTACAAACGCTTTAAGGAAAAAAAATGAAATGTATGTAACACTTATTATTAAACCGTACCGTAGGTGTTTTCACTAAATATACCGGTATTCATCCGAAGATTCAAACATACCAAAGGATTCAAACCTACCTCGATTAGACAAACACAGCTGCACATATATGATAAAACGTAAGGATCAAAGTCTGGCTAAATACATGCAATTATTATTACTGGTTACTGGTACTACTCCAGCCAAACATCTCAACTTAGATGTTATCCTAGGTGGCAACGGCAAAGCTCCCAGGAAACAAGACCTATTACCACCATCACTAATCTATTATTCCCAGTACTAATTCTGAGGAGGAGCCAGCAACAGCAAGAACAGAACTTTCATTACTATGCTCAGGCAAAATGAACTACCCCTCCATTCACTACTCAAGTACTGGATAGTCTCCGCTCCTACCCAAAAGGTAACCCATTAAAATTAACGCGCTTCTCCTAATTAAGCTGCTCCCATAACACCTGTGGTATAGAGCCATTCCGCCGATGCCAAGTAGCTAGTAATACAGGGGTGTACCATTGTAACGTGCAGCTCCCTTCACCCACTCAGTTGTATACCTCATCAGTTGTGTGTGTGTGTGTGTGTGTGTGTGTGTGTGTGTGTAATCCTTTCACAACCACGATTCCATTTTCAGCTTACTCCTGCTACAGCTAAGCGATTTTAGACACCAAAGGAAAGATCTTGGTGCTTGATGAGTTTTAAAGCTTACATTAATTTCTTCTCTAACAGGGGGTCATCCGAAGCGAATAAAATAATTCTGGTACCTGCAAGAATACACACACACAAACACACGTCATCGGATACAAAGGGTTAAGCTTCCTTGCCTTGCCTTCACACACACAATAACTTTACAACATCATCCCATCCTCCACGCCTTCTCCTACCCCCAAATTCACTCACATCCCGTACCCAATACCCTTCCCTCCACCCTTCTCAAACCCATTATATACCCGGGACTCTTTCATCCACCCTGTATATATCTCGTTTTAACATCCACTTCTCCACCCTCCATATTCCAATTTAATATGAAGGTGCTATTTCATCTACCATGTTCAGACACGTATCTTTTACTACCATTTTCTTCACTTTTTCCACACCCAATGTAAGGACGCTTTTCTCCATCTCAGAAATACATAACCACTGTCTTTGTACAATAATAATAATAATAATAATAATAATAAGTACCGTATTTACTCCGCTCACCAAGACATTCTCATACCCTTTACCATGAGGGGTGTTTAACCAGGGCCCAGATACACAAACGACTCTGAGACCAACTCCCTGTCCTAACTCATATTTTTTTCTGCAGGATGAATAAGGGATATGGGGGAGTATCTACACCCTCCTTCCCTCGCCCATCTTCGAGAAAAAATTGCAGTTACGACAGGCGTGTTTCTAGATCTGGGCCCTGAATAAGAGCGTCTGGAGGCAGCAAGAATAACACACACACACACACTCACACACACACACAAATGCATGTTACGTCTGTCTCAGCTTCTTTCTCTCCTACCCCCATCTAATACGTTTGAGTGTTTCTTCCTGAGCTAAGTATAACTGCCTGTAGAGAGACTACAATAAAAAAATCATCATCGTATTTATCTGGGAAAAAGGAAGCGAAGAATAACAATGGACAAAGGCACGAATTTGTCTCCATTTCACCTTCCTCCACAACCATCACCATCCAGAACTCTTCTCCCGTCTAAGGATGGGTGGTGGGGTCCAGAGAGAGAGAGAGAGAGAGAGAGAGAGAGAGAGAGAGAGACCCTCCCCTCCCCCTTTCTTTCCTTCCTCCATCTTCTTACTTTCTCTCCTCCCTTTCCTCTTCCATCCCTCCTTCCTCTTCCTCGACCCACTCTCCCCCCTGTTCTTTTCTTCTGTTCCTTCTCCTTTCTTCCATTACCCTACATCTCTCCCTCCCTTACCCTCCCCCCCTCCCAAAAAGACAACATTTTCTTGGGCCATGAGGTTACGGTGTGTTTGTAAACATTGAAGAGTGTCAGCCAGTAGGTGGTGAGTAAGAGGAATGCACACTTTTACTTTTATTCCTCCTCTCTCTCTCTCTCTCTCATTAACACGCCTCCCACTAGGCCTACAGTATCCTATCCCTTTTTTCACCCAGGCCTCCATTACCCAAGCCAATCTGACCCTCATTTAAGTCTCAACCTCTTTAAGACGCATTTATTCTCTACTCCTGATTATTACAATGTCAATCTTGTGCCACTTAAGGAAACTGTCTTGTAGTTACACTGTTATAGCGTACCTAGATTTATTTATTTATTTATATTTTTTTTCTGTAGAATATACCTGTATCTATGCTAACCTGATATAGATCCATAATTTCTGAGACTGGACAGCTGATTTGAATGATAATTTGACTGATAACCAAGACGACTCATTACCATCTCATAATTAACATTTAAATTCTAGGCTACCTGGACTTGGTATTCAAGGGAGTGGGACAGTTCCATCAGATGAAAATTAACTAGTGAAGGTTACAGTTAATGAAAATGATGTCAGAGAGAGAGAGAGAGAGAGAGAGAGAGAGAGAGAGAGAGAGAGATAGAGAGAAATCGCTTTAACAAGTCCACTTTACTTTTATGTGCCTCTGTACATCCGAAAACCAGGCAGCCCGATTTGATGTCCTCAGAAATGTGGGTTATGTAGTTTATTTATGAACACTATATGCCGTATGTATGTATGTTCCAAGTAGGCTATGTATGCATGTATGAATGTTCAGAATGTATGTGGAAGCAATGTATGTACGTATGTATGCTTGTATAGATACCGGTATGTTTTTATTTACATGGTTAAGTAGGTATGTATGCAACAGTACGCAATGTCGACCCTATATATGTACGGGGTATGTAAGTATGTAGGCTATGTAGTGTACGTATCTGACGTAGCCAATGCATGAGGTAGCTCCCATATCTTGAGTAATGACAACCAACAAGCACAAAATTCTGTGAGAGGGCTAACATATCACTCAGTATATCTAGTCTAGCTACGCAAACACTTGATCATATAACAACAAAACGCTAGTAAATCTGTCCTACTTATTGATAACACCCCACAGCTAATGATCTCTATAATAACAAAGCAGCTCTCATTCACTTCATACCCTACTCTCGTCTTTCTAACCTCTTCAGTCCAATGCTATATACAGTTCTATCATCTTAACTTGCCCCAGATACTAGTCGTACGTCTATCCATTTAACTATTTAACCCCCTTTATTCCGATGACGCATTTTTTATTTTTTCTTACTATCAGATCAAGCCGCCTAAAGCAATGTTTCCCCATGAATGGTTAAGGAGTCCCAGGTATGCAGCGATCAATCAAGACAATGCTCATCGCGCCGGCAGCTACCATAAAAATATATACGGTAATAATATCAACAATAAGAATACCGGTAATATTTGTGGGCGTCTTCCAGCAATATTGTAAACAGTAATCAATGAGGTTCGTCTGTCAGAGAGTAAATCTTATGTGTAACCAGAAAGATATTTAAACCCACATATATAAACAAAGTGCATCACGTGTTGGTATTTCTACGTCCTACTACGGTACGTCCTGATACTTTCTATGCCCTCACCCTGCTCCTTGATCTGGAATGATAAAAAAAAAAAAAAAACTATGGAGGTGCAGTGTGAAATTCGCAACTCTAAACTAACAAAATATCACGAGTATCACCTCCCTCTTATAGATAAGACGAGTGAGGGATTAATAAAGGTATTACGACGGGTAGCAGAGATTTTCCTTATATGAATAAAATCGTGTGGCATTAGCTAGAATAAAATATAAAAGCATGAGACCGCTGTTGAATGACAGGTTGTAAGGGGGGCTACGTCTAGTATGAGGGGATTATTTCTCTCAGCTCTTAAGAGGCAAGCCAAAGTTGCAAATGCGCTGCAGTCATCTCTTCCATTCACTAGTTCTGTTCACACCTTTAGATTTTTTTTTTTTTTTTTTTTTTTTTAATAACAGAAAGGAGGAAGGAAAAACAAATGGAGAAAAAAAAATAATACTAACAATAATACTACGGTAATACTAATACTAATAATAATAATAATATTTATAATAATAGTAACGATAGCAACATACAAAACTAATTCAATTTACAATTTCTGTAAACCTGTCTCACAAACGTCGGTACTTCTCTCTCTCGCCAACCTTATCACTTGTAACACGCCACACTTAACACTGCATAAACAACTCCTTATACATAATGCAAATCAGCCGAAAAAAAAAACAGACATCACAGTAAGAATAGACCAATCACGGGAGGCAAACACAATAAAATTAACATAATCGTTTAATTGGCAGAGTAGTAATGGAAAAGATACAAGGAGCCAAAAGGTATTATTATTGTCAGTTATAACAGTTGTTGTTATAATTATAATTACTCATGAATATTATTATTACTATTATTATTGTAGTAGTAGCAGTAGTAAATGGAAATATTATAATAAATGTCAGAAAAATTTTGGACCCAAAAGTTGTCCATCTACCGTATCCATTTATCACCATCCGGTAAATGGTTTCCCGGCTTAGCCTACAGGAAACCATTTGGCCTGACACTCAATGTAAAACCACCTGCAAAGGAAAGAAGAGTATCGTACGAAAAAGTGACAGGAAAGATGGAAGAAACAGGAAGAGGGCAGACAGAAGAAGAAAGGTGAAGAGAGAAGTAGCCAGCAGTATATTAGGCCTATGTGAGTGGATGATGGCCGCAACCACCTTCTACGAAAAAGCTTTCAAAATATGAAAAAAACTAAGGTACGGCAGGGTATAAAAACACTGAATAAGAACATGTTAGAAAGGAGACGACAGAAAAATATACAGGACAAGTATGCATTTGCAGCAGCAGACAAGAAGAGAATATGTTACGGAATAGCAGAATTAATTTAGGAACAAAAAGTTATCAAAAGGTGCAAAAACTTAAGACAAGATAAAGAAACATTAAAACCTAAAAGGAAACCGTAACAAAAGAACAAATAAGAAACGAGAGTACACGACAAAAAAAAAAAATAATAATTAAAAAAAATAAAAAAATAAGTGTACCAATAACATGAAGTACACTGACGAGGAGACGAGAAGTGACAACAAGGCAAGAAATAAAACCCAAAAGGAAAAAGGGGAAGAATGAGTACCAATACAAACATCCAGTACGGTATATAAAACAAAAGTAACATTAGAGCAACAATAAACACAGCTGTCCGAGTCTCATATGCTAAAAGAAAATGACTAAAAACAAATAGAAAAAAGAGTCTAGAAAATTTTTCCCATAGGATCTTAGCATTAACCTACATATAGCAAGATGAAAAGGAGAAAAGGGTATGTGAGAGAGAGAGAGAGAGAGAGAGAGAGAGAGAGAGAGAGAGAGAGAGAGAGAGAGAGAGAGGAATAAAAAGAAAAGAAGATGAAGAAAGCTAAAGAAAATTAAAGTAGCGTGGCACTACATGTAAGAACGATAAGAGAAACAATAAAGATTAGTTACAAAAACAGAAGCGCTAAAGGGCAAGATGAAGAGGAGACGGGGGCAATAAAGAAGATAAAACTAAGGACAAGGATGCAAGAGAAGAATGTGTATAAACTAGAAACAATAACACAGAACAAAATCAACCATCAATAAAATAAAATACCTGGACAGCTAGAAAGTATGGTCAAGGAGGAGAAAAGGAGTGAGAACAAGACAATAAAGCAATGATCAAAATATACCGTAAATATGAGATTTAGAAAATGAAACTGCAATATTAAAGTGAGAAAGAGCAAGAGAGGACAATAGCAACCATTACGATATAATGCCGGATAATAATAATAATAATAATAATAATAATACGATATGAAGAGAAGTACTGTCCAACTGTAAAAAGCAACAAGAATAAGAAACAAGTAAGAAACATTAAGACAACACAAGCATTAAAGAAAACATCCCGGTAATAAACAAAAAAACAAGAGACCGAGTGCCACAAAGTAAGAGGAAGAGAGGAGACAAAGAAAAAGGGAAGAAGTAAGGGAAACATACCGTGCAAAGCTATGAACAAATACAACAAAGTATAAGAAACGATTACACACACAAAAGCAAACATTTAATGAGAGAGAGAGAGAGAAAGACAGAGAAAGAGAGAGAGAGAGAGAGAGAGAGAGAGAGAGAGAGAGAGAGAGAGAGAGAGAGAGAGAGAGAGAGAGAGAGAGAGAGTCATAAAATAAGTTGATGAGGAGACAAGAAGCGTGAACAAGTCATTAAAAGAAATTAAAAGAAAATGCAATCTTCAAAGCACCAAGAATAGGAAACAAGCAAGAGTAAGACAGAACACAAGCAATAAAGAAAATAAGTGTCCATTTAAGTGAAAACAAAAAAGGAAGAAATGGTGTAGTATTATTAAGATGAAGAGGAGACAAGAAGTGAGAGCAAGGCAAGAAGAGCTATTCGAAGTGAAGAATAAATGCGACCAAACCAAGGATAAGAAATTAAAACGTCACAGCAACCATTCAAGTAGTAAAACAGAAGTGCCGTAGGGTAAGATAAAGAGACAGGGAACAAGAACTAAACATGAAGATAAATACAGATAAAAATATAATCGAAAATAGTAGTAAGAGTGAAAAATAGATAAGTAAGACAGAGCGACGGCACTAAAGGAAATAAGAGCCACTAACATTGTAATAAACAAAAGGAGGAGTGTCATTTAGTAGAGGAAAGAAAGTGTTAGAACAAGCAGAGAAACAAATCCAAAGCTAAGAATATGTATACTCAAGGAAAATATTATATACAAGACACCATTCATGAAAAACAGATAAGGTAAATACAGAGGTTGAGGGCCATAAAGAAGAGATAAGGAAAAAGAAACTGACAATAAGTGAGAAATGCGTAAAAAAACAAGATTGACAGCACATAAAGCAACCATTAAGTATAAAGAAGAGTGCCATAAAGTAAGATAAAAAGTAGTTACAATTACCGTACGAAAATAAACTGACAGAAAATACAACCCAAAAGAAACCCTCACATAAAAGAAACAAAAACCCGGACACAGCAGCCATTAAAGTAAAAATAAATAAATAAATAAACAATGAATAAAAAGATATTGGGTGCCATAAAGAAAGATAAAGAGGAGACAAGGAGTGAGAACAGGGCAACAGGAGACGACTGGGCCAGCTTACATCACACCGGTCTGACGGGACACACTCTCATTCTCACGTACGCACACACACACACACACACACACTGCAAATCTGTGTACACTGTCGCATCACCCGCACACGTACATAGCCTACCTTACCGTACAGTACATACCAAGGCTACTCTATACACATGTGTACAGGTGCCAACCCTACACTTACACACATGGTGCAGGTAGCTACCGTTTTACGAAAACATACATAAAAAATATATTCAGATTTCAAACTATCACTTCACACACACACACTATAATACACATTCCTACACGCCCTGCATAACTCCACACATACATGTACACAGACATAGGTAATACACATACCACACTACCTTTACACACATACCTACACGTGCTGAGGACACGCACACAAATACACACGTTCATGGATGTACACACATTCCTTGCTTAATATTATACACAGGCACACACCTACTGCTAATGCTCACATGTACACATTCTAAACGCTAGTAAATGCACGTACACACATTCCATCGATTCTTTAACAAACGTACATAGTCACAGAGCACACCTACTAGACACACACTTACACAAAAGCATACACTCTTACCTACAAACCTATACAATATTCTCTCTCTCTCTCTCTCTCTCATATCCAGGACAGCACATTTATCTATAATATACACACACAAACCTATAATCCACCCAGCTCCCAACCAACTACACCTGCACACATACAAAACCTATAATCCACCCACACCCACCCACCGACAAACACACACACACACACACGTACACACGCTCATAAACAAGTTCCACCCGCCAGTCAGACTTGCCACACTGACAGCACATGCCAACACCTTGACAACATTCTACCCTTTATGACAACACCAGCAAGCACATCCACATCTCTTACAGCAATTTAATGCCAACACCCGAAAAAAACATCCAATTCTTTGCCAACACTCTACCCTTTATGACAACACCAACATGCACACCCACATCACAATCACACCTCTTACAGCAATTTAACGCCATTAATCGTAAAAGCTATTAAATTCCTTGCCAATACTTAACTCTTTATGACAACACCAGCAAGCACACCCATAACACATGACAACACACACCTCTTACAACTCTCACCACTTTTTTGCCAACATCTGAGAAAGATATTAACTTCTCTGCCAACACCAAAAACCACTCGCTACATATTACCAGTGCAAGCCTAATAACACGTTTGAAACCACTCATCAAAGAAGCCAAATGACAATATACAAGAAAACTAAACTACCCTGCCTGCATATGACCCTTTAATAAATCACAACAGACCTACTACAAAACTTATCAATCATCCCTAATGCCAACATCTGAAAAAAATATTAACATTTTTGCCAACACTTCTCGCATTATATTAAAAAAAAAATCGCAACACAGTACAACACAATAGCATCTTTTCTATCACTCATCAAATCAGCCCTAATGCCAACAATTGAAAAAATATCAGCGTCTCTGCCATCACACTTTTTACGAAGACGGCAGGAACCAAGACATACTGGCAGCAACACAAAATGACGTCTCTTCCAACACACACACAATCCTGCCAACACTAAAGGAACACAGCAGCTAACGTCTATAACAACACAAGACCCGTCACACACACATACACACACACACACACAATACCTGGAATTCTGATAACACTACACACAAACTAATGTACCGGTATTGTGGGGTTCCCATTTGTTGACCAATTCCTTCATTAATTTCGACAATCAAGAGTAATAACAACAACAATAATAATAATAGTAATAATAATGATAAATGGTCTACATAATGGCCGAAGCCGCATACCGTTAGAAAATGTTCATGTACTTACGTCCCTACTCAGTAACGAACCGTCTCCCCACGACACACCATTCTCCACGGTATAAACTATAGTACGGTACCTAATCTCCTACGGTACGGTACTTTTTTCTCCACCCAGTTATATGCCTTACTCTTTCAGCCAGCCACCCATAACACATGAGGTTTATCCCCCCACCCTCCCTCTCTCTCTCTCTCTATCCTGATTTGCACATTTTCTTTATCCTCTCATCCTATGGCCATGATCAGTTCTTTCCATCACACTGCACCTACTTCCACACCTTTCCTGTACAGAGGCATTTCTAGCTGTCACACTATCGAACACTATCCTGTCCCACACACAGACCCTGGGCGTATTATTTCGTCACTTGCATCCTTTTCCGGTCCCAAGCAATCAGGGTCCACGCCTGGCATCCGTTCAGTCAACACCATTAGGCCTCCTCTTGTTCACCTCTACCAAAAATGGTGGACAATTTCTTCCCCTTCTTCAACCATGTCCTTTACTTTAGCTTCCTCAGTTCCACCTCCCGCTATGCCCATCCCTTAAGACGTAAAACAAATATTCACATCCCTTAATTTTAATTCATTTACAGATACTATCATATCCTTGTGCCTTTCCTCTCTGCTATATCTCATCTTGTTTTCCTCCACATTTTCCTCATTTACTCCCATATCATTATATTTTTTCTCCCTGCCAAATCTCATCATCTTGCTCTTCCTCACATTCACACTTAACTTTCACGTCTTGCACTGGCAATTTTCGTGTCATGTGCGGCTATTTTTCCAACCAACGCTTCTTGATGCAAAAACCAGTCTCGCGATAATAGTGTTGTTAAATATTTCTCCACACAGGACACAAATCTTCCTAATGAACCAAACACCGACGGAGCACCACTATCCAAACACATTAAAAAAAAAATCTAAATAAATAAAACAAATAACAGCCTCAAATTTCAAAAAGAACAAATAATTAAATGCGATAAACCAACAGATTACGAGGTCTTGGATGTGATAAAAATCCTGTTTTTTTTTTTTTTGTTTTTTTTGTTTTTTTTTGTTTTTTTTAAGCATCAACATTTTTCTCTCTTATTATTGTCAACGTAGCTAATAATTGCCAATATTTTAGCCACCCCTCCGATAGCTATCTGTCGACTCGCATGCTCATGAGTCCGTAGTGTGTATAATGCTCTTAACACCATCGATATATTTATTATCTTATTCACGCCCCTGATAAGGCAAGAAAAGATTGGACAAGATATTATTATTAACTTATTTTCACATTATTATTATTATTAGTTATTATCATTATTATTACCGGCATTAGTTTTTTTGTATACTGTATATTGTACCGGCACTTTACATTTCACAAGACACTGTTGATAATCTTTTTAGTCTTTACGTTTTCCTGCTTTTATTCACTCCTTTGATGGTGGGAAACACGATGTTTACAATGACGAACAATATCATCATTACTATTACTACTACTACTACTTTGGCCATGTGGGGTGGATGGAGAGCGAAAGACTAACGAGGAGACTGTATGTGAGGTGAAGGGGGGGAAAGGGAGGGGAAGGCTGAGGATGAGATGGAGGGATGGAGTGGAGATGTATATGAGAAAGAGGGGTGTGAGCTGGGGGGAGGGCAATGGAATGGCAAGGGATATGGCGACATGGAGTCGATTTGTTTTTGGCCACCCCTTACGGGATTGAGACATCTGGAAAATGGCAATAGACCGACAACTACCACTACAAGCATTATCATCATAACTACCGGTACTTCCCATTAATATGCAGGTAGGAAGTGGGTGTACATTTCCCCCTTTTTTTCTTTTTTTTTAATAAATACATATATTTCTTGAGCGTCAGCTGGCGTGTCGTAAATCCGCCAGCTAATGATCATGTTTGACAGAAGAATTTTCAACACTTCCAGCTCGGTATCACTCCCAAATATTCTTTTTTACAACACAAGTTTGAAGGATTAGGGATGTATTCTAGTGAGCTCCAAGATCCTTAACGTATCTTCTTTATCAGTTTTTTACTAAATAGTGGTAAGTCGAGTGATTTAGGCGAACTCAGGCAAAGTATTTAGCTACAATGAAGATTTTACTCAGACAGTGAAATACTAGTTCTTTTACCTTAACCTGACCCAGTTTTTTTAATTCCTTTTGCAGCTTATTTTACGTTACACAGTGCCAAGGAAAGACAGTACCAGGGTTCTACAACTTGCCACAGCACTTCTTCGTGACTAGCACCATAATCTAGTTACGGTAATTTATTGTTACAACACAGCGTTCAGGATGGAGAGATGGCAATTTTGGGCCAAGTTAGAGAAAATACAGAATAGTAAAAGGGTTACAGCTTACCTCGATTTAACTCTTTAGTCTTTACCTACCACAAAGCCAATCAGAAAAGGTAGTGATCATCTAGCATATTTCATTCCGGATATCGCAAGATGATTTTATTCTCCTTGGCCTCTAAAGCCCTTAAGTCTCACAGTAAACTCAAGGCCAAGGTAAGAAAACGAGGTCTGGGATATTATAAGAAATAGTAGTCTCTTTAGCTTAAACTTCCCCCCCCCCTCTCGTCTCAAGAAACTGGGTATCATTATCGTCAGAACCCAATTTTAACCTCTGCTGCGACAGTGATATACCAACCTTATCATTTCTAACACTAACACATTACCCTACCCCAATCTTAACCTTTCGTAATATCCTTAAGTCCGTCTACTCCACTAACCTATCAAAAACACTAACAACGCATAGGCGACAGGAACTAACCTCATAACACTAACAAACCACCTTAGCTAACAATTTCAAACACTAACAAACCAACAATAACAAAGCACACCCCAACAAACCAAAGAACAATTCTAACACACCAGCCTTTCCGAACCAAATTTACCGCAGTAACACTAACAAAACCACAAAACACGAACCTAACACTAACAAATCAACCTTGCACCATTTCTAGCATTAACACATCAACCTAACCCTGCCTAACACACTAACAAAACCACAAACGACGAACATCTTACAAAAAATTCAAACACTAACACAATTATCTTACTCCTTTCTAACACACACACACACACAAAGAAAATGTGTGTGTGCATATTGAGGTGCGGCATCAAAACAAAGCGAGGGAGGCAACAATAAGAAGTCACTACATCAGCACGAAATCATATAATCTCTCTAACCTGTTCCCCCATCCCACCCTCTCTCTCCCTCCTATTTCCTCCTCCCACCCTCCTCCCTCAGGCCTTTACTTCTCCCCTCCTCTCCCAGGCCTTTTATATCCCCCCTCCTCTCTCAGCCTTTACTTCCCTCCCCCCCTCTCTCTAAGTCTTAACAGAAATACTGTATAAAAATCCCGACGCAAGGCAAAATACCATCACATCAGTTCTGGAGATGGCACTAGCATATACTCGATATGGAAGATGGGTATTAGTGTCCAAGTGGTGACATGAGGTGTAGAGCCCATCTGTTGTATTTTTAGAGTGTAAGTTGATTGCTAGGCCTTTGGAAATGGACTGTCAAGCTATGCCCAACTGTATGGCCTACTTAAAATACAATCGAACTTGAATAATTTGTGAAGTACTGACAGTTCAGTTAGAACTGAATGTGTGTGTGTATGTGTGTGTGTGTGTGTGTGTGTGTGTGTGTGTGTGTGTGTGTGTGTGTGTGTGTAGCCGAAGTCATCAGCTAATGAGAATTGTAAAAGTATGATGGACTAAGAAAACGAGACAGTGGAGAGAATGGTTACCGGGACTTGAGGGAGAGAGGGAGAGAGAGAGAGAGAGAGAGAGAGAGAGAGAGAGAGAGAGAGAGAGAGAGAGAGAGAGAATTCTAAACATATATGAATCTGAAGTCACAAAGCAAACTGAAATGGTGTGACAGGCCTAAGACATGTTAGTGAAAGAAAAACAGGCCTATATTGATAAAACCAGAGAAAGGGCGTAGGTAAATATGGATTTCTCTCTGATTGTTTCACCTTTCCCTGCTCATCTTATAAAAAAAAAAGGGGGGGGAGGGACAGCAAACTGAAATACGGCTGTTGGAATATTAAAGAAAGATAATTAGGCCTATGGAGATGGAGAAAACCCCAAAAAAAAGAATGAAGGGGTGAACAAGGAGGCGTGGAATAAGAAATGGTAAGAAAAAAAAAAATCCTCCCAGGCTATGACGAATACATAGGGGGAAAATCAATCAATATGACGCACGCTTTAGTAGAGATATGGTTTTCCCTGCAATACGCCAGCTGTCAATTTTCTTCAGATGGAACGGATAAAATACTTGTTCCTCCGCCTGCACGCCAAAAAAAAGAGTTAATGAAAACAGCAGATTAAGCCCATTCACTCCTTCCCATCTGGCGCCTGAATCTTAACCCCTTGAGCTAGAGGTCGTATTCTCAGCGGCTAGAAAAGCTCCCTAGCACCTCTTTCTCGGCAAGTTATTCTGCACACAACTAACTCGCCAATATTCTCTCTTATGTTACCTTTATCTTTTATCCCCTTTGACTTGATAACGTACTTTTCTGTTTCCATTTTGCTATCTTCAAGCGTTTTATGAAGCTTATACATTTTTCCCCAACGAACTGAACGGGGAGTAATTACAGCCTTTATTAACCCCTTCAGGACGACAGCTTTCCGAAATTCAATTAAATCGTCTGTAAACAGCAAAAACAAAATAGGACGAGGCGTCATCGGATTGAAGGTATTAGCTAATGGGGACAGACAGTACAAACAGTGTGCAATGGAATAATATTTATGTAAAAAAAAAAAAAAAGAAATTAGGTAAACCAGAGGGACACTCAGTGGAGCGCATCTCTCTGATAAGGGCAACGTAATTACCAAACCACTCTTCATACTGGGTTAGGTTTTCTCATAATTTGTTAGGGTTTTGCAAAAAGTGTTTTCCGGATCCAGAAATTGTAATACGATCTGGATCGGTCCCAAAAGTTAATCGATTGCTCCCTGGGACATGGGTTATCTATCCACTAAATTTGGTCCAAATCTCTCTTTTAGTTTTTTAGTAATTTTGCTAAATGACAAACAAACCAACACACAGGGGTGAAACCATACGATACTCTCCTTGTCGGAGAATAAATAATACTAGTAACGACGAAGTGTTAGAAATGTTTGCTAAGCAACGAGAATACGACCCCAGTGTAATAATACATTCTACTAATTTATTTATGCTACCTCCAGACCATTTTATTTATCCTGAGGGAGACCTTAGTAGTGAGGAGGCTAATGGCTGCTAAACCTAACCCCATCCCAAGAGTTAGAAAATATATATAAAATCGTCTGTATATATATATATATATATATATATATGACGACTGTAGAGGTATAGTTACTCTTATATAGGCAATGGTCAAAACAATAAGGATGCCGGGATGGGATACGTGATAGCGATTTTATTACCTCTCTCTCTCTCTAAAACACACACACACACACACAAGCACTTACAGCTACAATGGCATAAACGATACACCTCTCCTTGACTAGTTGAAAAAAAAAAAAAAAAAAAAAAAAAAAAAAAAAAAAAAGGTGAGTTCGCAAGCGACTACTTCCTGGATGAAATCCTTGAGCATAATTATTTATTGTACCGAAGAACAGCTTAGGCTTACTCCCACGCAGTAAAAAAAAAAAAAAAAAAAAAAAAAATGGACAGGTAACTCCCAGGCTTGATAATTGGGTACATACTTTGCATACCTTAACTTTATTTTTAATAATAAGGGAAATAAAATATATCAAACTCATGAGTCGTAGTACTGGCATTAGCTTTACGGTGTACGGTATAGGTACCTTACACCAAGGGACTTCACCTAAGTAGGCCTACTAATTTCTTCCTTTCTTGCAAAATTTCCATCCAGAGTATCAGTACGTTTTTGCATATTAGCCTAGTCCTTCCTGTACAGCTCATTATAGGAAGGGCTCAAGGGTAGGGGAGAGCCTTCTGCTTTGCTGTTAGATTCTTAAATTCTTGTCCTTCTTCAACTTGGCTTCCTAATTGGAGAGCAGCATAGGCTATATCTTAAAGTCTGATCAACGAAAGCCGGTGGGTTACTCTATGTGGTCCGTAAGGTAACTACGGGTATGTATCTATGCCACTCTCACACGATAATATTACAATGTTTTACAGGAAGGTAACTCTCTCTCTCTCTCTCTGCGTCAGCTACGAAAACATGCGCACCGCGACCTTCAGCTGACTGGCGAGAACCTTGTTACACACACACACACACAGACACACACACACACACACACACACACCTTATTTCACGCCAACGTAATCAGTTATTGCTCTACTTCACAATGTTTTTTCTGTTTTATATTTGAAACTAATGTTACTGTATTTTTTTTATCCATCACTTATTCGCTTGCCCCCCTCTCTCTGCATATTTTTTCTTTGATTTTTCCCTCTCACTATCTACAATTCTCTCTCCTCACATGTCAATACACCAACACCTTTCACTCTTCCCAGCCACCCTTCACACACACACACACACCACATATTTTCATCGATTTTCTGCGTTGACCCATAACCCAATATGCAAATGAGTCTGGGGAACAAATCCTATCCCAGCCCAAACATTTTAGAATAGTTACACAACACCTGCGATAAACATAGATGTATAAAAATATGCGTGGTAGGATTTTTTTCTCACCCCTGAAGAAAAAAAAAAAAATCGCGTTAGGATATACTGCATGTCTGAAACAAGTACGTAGCCTATACAAACGCCTGAAGTCTACAGATACTAGACAGAAAGGTAAACAGACAGTGAGACAGACAGACAGTTGGACTGATAAACAGACAAATCGGCAAGTTGACTTATGGACAGGTGGGTTGGTGGAAATATAGATTGATAAGCCCAGATACATAGAACAGATAGATAGATAAGATACGCCGATTCACATGAAGGCTGACAGATTGACAAACAGATACTACTGAGACAGACAGACCTATAAACACATCTAACCTAAAAATTATTAAACAAATATCCAACCCGACCGTAACGACCTTCACTGAAATTCAATAGGCTAGATCTAACCGACTAGCCTCAGCGTGCCACAATATTGACACAGAGATTAATCCAAGCACGTAAATAACTGATACAAACCACCATCCTTACATTCACTAGTGTCCAAACGCCGCATCCTGCGAGGGGTTGTCTACCTCTGCAAAAATACTTTACCCATTTCATTCCCTATTCAGTAATGTCCGTTTCTACAACCATTTTTCCAGCCAGTTCTTTCCCTGTTCAGCAACAACCCTTTCTCCAGCAAGATCCACCATCCACCCTGTCCCTCCGCCTCAATAATCGCAAACATCTAGCCAACCCAACCCACTTTCATCCCACCCACTCCATTAGACTGCAAAAATACCCAAACAAATGAGAAGCAACACGCTCGTAACGGGAATTAAATAACAGTACAAGACCTCCCCCGACCTAAAAGGAAGAAAAAAAATGTAATGTTCACCTCACGAGAAAGGATGACGTCAGAGGTATGGCGGGCTGTGATTGGCTGTTTAGAATGGCCCCTGAGTGAGGATAATTTTGGCGCGCGTCCATGAGAAGGCCGAGGGATCTGTGCCTTCATTCATGACCACACTTGCACTACACATACCAAAAATACCAAACATATCCCCGAAAATATTGCTTCAATATACGCTTAAAAAATGTCCCTTTCAACCATATGCCTAAAAATATGATTCTCATTTAAGTACGATATACTGTATATTAATTTAATGACCTAAAACAATCCACACAGCAAAAATACCACAAACATATCCCTGAAAATATCGCTTCCGAATACTTTTAAACTCTTTCAAATATATCCCTAAAAATGTTTCTCATTTCACTGCGGTATACTGTACATACATTGATTTCATGACCTACTCCCAAATCCACACACAAAAAACCTCACAGTTAACTACAGTCTACCCTTTAAAACGTGTGCTTCTAATATACACCATAAATGTTTTAATAACCTCTATTTCATGACCTTTGCTAACCCTAAACAATGTCTCAAATATACGCAATCCTGAAAATGTTTTTCTAGTACAATTATCGATCAAACTGTCGCCTGAGTGGGTTAGCTAGTAAAGTTTACATTGTTGTCTTGTAACTGAGCCTCACCTGAGCCATTATTCCAGGTAGAAGACGCGGATTCTCCAGCCAGCGGCCTTCGTATGTAATTTTATACCCAAGAAGAATGGAGAACACTGCCTACCGGTCATGGCACTATCTAAACATTACCAGCCTCTCATACATGGCTACCAGATGGTCAATTAGGCTAGCAAGGGTGCGGTACCGGTAGTCTTCCTTACGAGGAAAAATATATACAGCTGGAATGCGTGGAAAAATAAAACACAAAAATGAAAAAAATCTTGACGCTAACCAATAAGGTGTTGCAATCGGTAAAGAAAGTTTTTGGTACCGGTAAAAAAAAAAAAAAAAAAAAAAAAAAAAAAAGCTAGTCTGGCTGCACTGAATAGCAGTGGAACATACCGACAGCTACCCGGTAGGCTAAAATTTAAAATGGGATCAATGTCACTTTTGAACTTAGGTTAAACTTGAGTCAGATTTAGGATGTGGGTAAATCAGGATAACATGTGAAGATGTTACGGATGAGACTCAATCCCTTCAGTACGATGACGTCTCTAATACGTCACAGCCTTTTTGAATTAGGGGACTTACACACGGCCTTCAATAACCTTTTAACTGAATTAAGAAAATATGGTCGTCATTGAACTCAATTTAAAAAAAAAAAGAATCTTCCCTAGTGGAAAATAATAAACGGTAAGAAAAAAAAAACAAAAGCTGACTGGGTGAACCTTGGCCGCCTGTACCTTTGGTGGGGAAGAGAAAGGCAGCACCTAGGGGTAAATTGTAAAACATCTGATGAACGTAATATGTGTCTGCCTTGTAATGCTGGTCAGGTTTTATAACATGTTATGCTCCCTGACCACACCTTGAACTCACTTCTATTGGCTAATGTGAAACAGCCTTAGCATCAGTATTAGCTATTGATAGCGTTTGTTCCCACTTCATTTATAATTAAATTTAATCTTTTATTTTTGAATCCCAAGTAGGCTATCATCATCATCATCATTATTAATATTTTGTTCCCACCTCTTCCATAAACGACCGGTTTTATTTCCTCATTGACTTCCAAGTTTACTATTATCATTATTAGAGCCACATGTTCGCTTTTATTAAATGGCTCAGCAGTTCTACACATCTAATCAGCCTGCATCCTACATCACATCCTGCACTCACTAACAATATTCAGTGGGTCAGACACGTTTCATCACTGCCATGTACCGTACCTGAAATAATGGTACATCAAAATTCGGCGACTTGCCATCACCTACGCGATATAAAAGACTTTAGTATCCCGCCTTAAGTCTTCTCATGTCCTAGAATCCACTTATCATTGCTACTGTACTGGGTTTCCTGCGGCCTTAGCCTAGCAGGCTACACGCGACATCAAGGCTACCATACTTAATGCGCAGTGCAGACGGTGACGTCATTTCCTTACACATGGTCATACTCCTGATGGGTTAGCAGACGCAGGAGGACCGTATTCTGTCACGCGAGATTTCGTAACACCTCTTCCTTAACGATTAATTTTGTGCATTACTTCGAGATATCCCCCTGCATACTACTGATGCAAACTATGTCTATGCGAAATTAAACGAACTAAGTAGCATACGGGAATAAGAGGCCGTTAAGGCGTGATGGAAATCGCTTGGGATATATATAAGAGAACGTTAAGGTGTGATGCAAATTAAATCGCTGGGGAAAATACGCCACTAAGTATCCCGTCACCCTGCATACGGGTCCTAGTCTCGCTTGTCAGTTTAAGATGGCACGTTGACCCCTTCAGCCCGTGGACGTCTTCATCACTTGGGCCTGTGTAATTAACACCAGATGATTTTAGTACTCTTAGGGAAGTTTAGGCTACGTACCGATACTCTATTTCTTCCACCTTCACTTGGCCCAGGTTTTCATCCCTTTGCAGCTTATTTCACGCAGCCCAGGGACAAAATGCTACGGATCTACATCCTTTCCACGGCACTTCTTCGTGACTACGACCATATTCTAGCGTTAATCTTTTGCTTCAACTGATTATTCAAAATACCAAGACTGCAAGAACTTTACATCCTTTCCACAGCACATCTTCGTAACTAGGACAATACTCCAGCGTCAATCATTTACTACAACTCAGTATTCAAGATTAAAAGATGGCGATTTTTTAGCCAAGTTAGAGCAAAAGGAGTATAGTAACTTACACTCTCCAGATAGCTACGGCCACCACCACTACCAGTATGTACCGGTACCAGTTCTAGTACTAAACATATCCTGCCTGTCAACATACACTGAACTGCCCAAATGCCAATCAGTGAAGGAAGGCAATGCGGCTGTGTGTGTGTGTGTGTGTGTGTGTGTAATTCACCGGGTCGGTCAGGATCACCTGATGGTCGTGATCGTCAGCTTTTACCCTCCCGGAAGGGAGCTGAGAACTCATATAGTCCGATCTAAGGGCAAGGCTGTGACCTTCACACATGCACACACCCCTCACCTTGCTCAAGGGAGACAGTAACTACCCACTTCGTCAGTGAAACTTTTCGCAACCTGAGCGAGGCGCGAACTCCCGTCTACCAGATGGCAAGCGAGAACGCTACCACTGAGCCAGCGAGCGGTGTGTGTAAGAGAGAGAGAGAGAGAGGGAGAAAGAGACGCTACCAGTGAACCGGTTATAAGTACTCTTAACCGGTGCAACAGGCTGAACCAGATGATGTATTATTTATCAAATCCTGTGCTACGTTAACATACACCACCTAGTATCTATGGAAACATGTAATTTGTTCATAGTACCTGACAAACATCACAAAACTCAAGATCATCGTATCATATATTTTATTATTTTTTCAGTATCCCATAAATCAGGAGAAATTATTACAGGCATACTTGTCATACTAGCTTCAACATGGCAAACTCAAGATTATTATTGTATCGCATTTTTACTTAAAGGAATTATTATACACATACTTTTCCAGTCTTCAAACTAATTCATATTACTTTCACATATTCGAACTACGGTATATGCCCAATTCATATAGGCCTATACAGGAAATTATTACGGCAGGCCTACATCAGAATTTTTATTTTTCAATTTAAAAAGTGGAAGAGACAAAACCTAACTGTTCCTTTACTTTAAAACAACAGTAAGCGTACCGGGGACATTAATAATCATACCAGTAATGCTTCTAGTGTATATAAGTGATACTTTATATCCAAACAAAATGGTAAAAAATATCCTGTACAATGAATTAGGTCTTCTAATCTCGGCCTAAACACTGAACTAAGCCTGATACTTGGCTACAGGTTGTTTCATGGAGGCTCTGAAATGAATATGAAATTATAATCGTTGACCTTAATACAAGAGTGACTCCAACTGAAGAAAAAAAATGCATACCATAGCTATAAGGGCGCTAGTTACTTCTTTCAACATAGTACAGGTGCCAGGTATCTCTTGCACATCGCTGCATTTTTTCATATGTACCCGTAACAGAGAGAGAGAGAGAGAGAGAGAGAGAGAGAGAGACCTATAAGCTATACACATTATTAATCTCTACTCAGTAACGACCCTTCCTACCATGACTCCTAAAACGCCAACCTCCCTCACCCCGTCTAAGACCTTAAGCTGCCCATCTACCCTTGTACTTCCGCCTCCACTATACAGCTACAGCCACGATTAAATTATTGTGTGTGTGTACAGAGAAGCTATTTAGGCTTAGGTCAGGATATTAGTCTATATAGTTTTCCATTGGCATAAATAAACGTTGAAATATACTGAAGATTTAACCACTTCACAACGATGACGTTACAAATTAAATTCTTGCCATCACTAAACTATTCTACTCAAGCTACGATTTTTGTTTATTCTATTTTATTTATCTGACTACGAGAAGTCAGTGGTAGGCTAAATAAAATCATGTGGGTGTCGTATAAAATTAATAAAGCGTCCTCGGGGTGAAAAGGTTACAAGAATACCATACTTGCCCATTCTAGTTATCGCTTATCAAATCAGATCAACGTACGGTTATAGCTTACCAGTTACAGATATCAATAATTAGTGATACTGTTATGGCCATTATCGGTGACTAAACATCAAAACACGATTAAGATAACGGTATGATCACACTTTCTGTCCGTATTATTTTTCATTACGACACTTTTCCAGTTCATTAATTACGCTACGGTATACATACATACTGCTTTCTTTTAACTATTTTTATTTATGAGGCAAATTATTTATTCAGTTCACAAATAAATTCGTGTATTCTTTATCAAATTTAATAACACCTTCGTCTGGTCTGCTCTGCTCTCTCTCTCTCTCTCTCTTGTGACCTTCAGCCATAACTCGTGTTAAGTGCGTCATAAACATCAATATTTGAAACTTTCTGGCCGCTGGGTGCAAATGTCATGGAGTTGAGAGAGAGAGAGAGAGAGAGAGAGAGAGAGAGAGAGAGAGAGAGAGAGAGAGAGAGAGAGAGAGAGAGAGGTGGGGGGCAGTACCGGAAGCTCGTACCGGCAGTAGTTGTAATGCAACCTCATTTGCAGATTTATCCTCCTTACTCAACCAGGCTTATACCATTATTACGCGAGGCTATCATACTTGTGAATTAAACAGATCTACAGTACAAGGAAAAGGTGTGTGTGTGTGTGTGTGTGTGTGTGTGTGTGTGTGTGCGTGTGTGTGTGTGTGTGTGTGTGTCTGTGTGTACGTAACCGGCCGCAATATGAACTTCCCATACATAGCAAAATAATTACCGTATGTACCGTACCGTACCTCAAGAAGCCTGTATGTTATCTTAAGGACTGGTATTTGATTAGCCTACTGGAAAATACCGGGTAACGATACCCTAAGACGGTAACTGAGGTCATTACCCAACTGGACGTTGACAGAAACTCCGCTATACGGTACATGGGTCGTGTCCGATAAAGCCTACAATAATACACAATCTATACATCACAGGACTGTTTGCGATTTACTGGTACGCACCTATCCAAATAATAATAATAATAATAATAAAGGAAGTAAATAAATGCTGTAGTAGTAGTAGTATGGTAGGAGTACAGTACTCGGAGGAGGAGCTAGGAGGAGAAACTAATCTCAAGGCTTGAACTAGTTTCACAGGAGTTAATCTCACGGCAGGAATTATTCTCACAACAGGAACTGATCTCCGTACTGATCTCACTGTACTCTTACGTTCGGAATCCCAGGGCCAAGTCCACGGCCTTGGTACGGTCATGCCTTTTCCAGCCAAATATCATCACCTCATACGCTACCGGTGAGCCTTCTTTATATGGCATCTGCAAATCTGATAAGAAGCTCCCGTACTCAAACTTCAAGTATCTCTAGGTGTTCCCGATGCTGTCACACACTGTATAGACGAGAAAGGTGAAAGTCGTCAGCCAGCAAGTGTCACATTCATTCCCGCCAAAATATGAAAACCCCCAAAACTGCATCTGTAGCTACGTCTCGTAAACAACTAATAATATTACTTTGACATCTCTGCGGGAATCTGATGAAATAATAATACTAAACACGTCTCCACTCCTCTGTCACAATCTTAAGACGTCAATTCTTAACCTGAACTCATGGTTGCAATCTTGACAACCAGATAGGTCTACCCTTTATCCTCTAACTTGACATCTTTTTAATATTTGTTTCCAAACACGTACCGTAGCTCAATCTTATCCAGGCCAGAGGTATTCATTCTCTAGCACCTAAACCCTGACTACAAATCTGATATAGGCTAGTAACATTCTCTCCTTGGCATTTCCATACGACTTTGAAGCAACATTATTTTTAAACACTGTTCGTTCGTCTACGCGGAAGGGAAAAAATGAGCCGAAGCCATTCAGTTTCCCATCAATATGCTTGTATAAACGTCATTCGTAGCCTCCAAATCCGAGAGCTAGCTAGCTTCTTCAGAATGTCTTTACATGGTATCTCTGCAGACCTGGGCACGTATTCCCGTCGGCTGCGGAAGCTCCCTAACATATTTTCCTAAGCAATTTAGTTTGCTTATTACACCTTCCTGTCCTAGTCTGTGTTGTATAAATACTTCAAACATCGCCATACTCTGCATGAATTAGCTACTGTATGTTAAAAAGGATATTAACCAGCCATACCCAAAAATAAACCACTAAAGAGGAGGTGCTAGGGAATCTCCTTGCCCGACGAGAATACATGTCTTGAAGCACCATTTCTGAACACGTAGCTTATTCCAATCCAAGTACCAGGTGAACACTACTAGTCACCGCATTTGTTCTCCCGCCAAAATCTGAATGCCATCTCACCTACGCTTTAGAAACTGCAAATCCACTACAATGTTACGAACACCCTCAACCTTCAAACCTCAATGGAAATATGATGTGGCAATATTTCTTAACACGTACGACAGCTCACTCATATCCAGAAGTTTAAACAATCAGCTACCAGTAATATCATCATTTTTCCCGCAAAAATTTGAATACGTACCGGCAGTCACTGAAAAATCCAATTAACAAATGCTAATATTACCTTTACCTTGGCATCTTATCTAAAGGCCAGTTGTGCTGCAATATTTCCCCAAAGTGCTGTCCATTCAAATCCAGGCGGGAAGAAGTGAAAACATCTCACACGCGGGAAAGTGAAAGGAATAATGTGACGACTTTCGCCCGCAACACAAGATGGCGGTTAATGTTGGGTGCGAGAAATGTCACTACCGTACGTACAGTAATGAGTTATGTCAGATTAGTGGCAGATTTACTATTAGCCGAACCCGTCAATACGATTTTTTTTCATTTTCATTATTACGGTCTATAATCAAGCCTACAGTATATTATAGTATAGTATGATCACTGAGAAAAAATAAGGTGTATATATATATGTGTTAGGCGAGTCTGACGCGTGAATGATCAAGACCGGATAAATACGATAAATGAGTTTGTGAGCATGGGTGACAGAGCTGAAGGAACTGAGAGAGCTGAAATGATACATAAATCATGCCTCTTCCTAATCCCCCTTTTTAACGTGAAAGTGGACGGAATGACTGCACATTTCATCTATAGGCATATGGTTTTGTTAGCAAATAAATGACTGTATGACGGTATGGCCTCCTTTCACCAAGAATGCTATTTTTGCACTTTTTATTTCTCGACCCTACCTCACCCCATCTAAGGGCTGGGATGATAAAACAGACGAAGCATCAAGTGGCTGGGCTCGGGTAGAGGCGAGAATAGGCTGGGCTGGATAGGGTCATAACTCATCCAACACTCAAGCATCCATCACACACGCACTGAGAGAGAGAGAGAGAGAGAGAGAGAGAGAGAGAGAGAGAGAGAGAGAGGCCTGCCCATGTAACTATTAATTATACAGAAACCGGTACTAGAAAATAAGAATTAAAGAAAACCATCGGAAAATAAAAACGATAAAAAATTATTGGCGGTTAAAGGTAACAATATGAGAAGTAAAAAAAAAAAGTAAATGAGTTCACCCTTTCAGCTCGAGGACGTAATCCATTCCTACTGCCTAACGATTTTATGTAGCTAGACCCTAAAAATATAGAGATGCCAGAACAGATATTGATAAAGAGAAAATAAATGTACCGTAGTAAAAGAATGACGTTCAACAGGAAGTGTACAAAGCAAAGTACATGTAATTAAAGAACAATGGAACAGGAGGTGAATAAGTACAGTAGGCTAACCTTCTTGTACACAGGAATGTACAAATGTAATAGCATACAGTAAAATTACATAAAAAGCATATGCACAAACGTAATAGACGGTATGTTAAGACTCAATAAATTACAAGACAAAACTAAAAATAGCCGTAAAAAAAATGCGATCAAAATTATAATTTATACCGGTTATGATACCAATCTAATACCAGCTTCAGGTAAATTATATTCTCTCTCTCTAATGGTATAGAACAAAAATAACGCCTAGATCTGATTACCTTTTATGCCGACAATTACCATATAACGTCTGACAATACTCTGAAGGATAAATACAAGCTAGTGTATACCGGTTACATTAAAAAAAAAAAAAAAGCAAATATACATAACGAGAATAAACGAACGATAAAACAAAACACCTAAAACATGGCTATCCGGCAGCGTGAAGGCAAAATACAAGAATTATCACACACACACACACACTCGATGAATATACAATGAAAGAACAGCCACACAAAACTAATTAAAACTGATGCCCATGATTACAGCTCCTACAAATAAATATTCTTAATCATTAATAAGTCGTAATAAAGTCAAACCGGTTAAGAACATGAGACACGTGTTGCCGGCAAGATGAAGACGACATACAAATAATAAAACAAGAAAATTGAAAAAGTATAGACACAAGTAGCATGTATTAGGTGGAAAAAGTGTCAAAATCTGCTACTACAATAACAGATACAATGTAATGTTCGGGAAACAGCAAATGGATAAAATACAAATTAGGGTTGATTAGGCCTATGCTAAAAAAATATCCGGTACATCGGTTACAAAGTTGAACAAATTTAAAAATAACGGGAATTCAAATAACGTACCGGTACATCAAAAATAATAATCGTAAAAATAAACTGGCAACTGAAATCATACTTAAAAACGTTACCTGACTTGAAAGAAGGTGGGAGGGGAAAAAATGAGGGGACGCAGAAGTAGCAATGGGGGTATGACAATCTATTTAATAATTAACGAGATTGCAATTGCTAACTTACCTCCTCGTGCAAACCCAACTGAGCTGCTGACAGTGCACACAGACACGCCAGGCAGAGAAGGACAGCCTCTCCTCGCAGCACCCAGGCCATCTTCACTCCACCCGATAATATAAACTGAATTCGCGTTACTTTTAAAATTGTTTTGCGCAAAACTTGGTTAAATAAACACATAGATCACTAATCATTCACATTATGATTGCTTTTTGGTTTGGCCACAGTGTCTGGCACATAATTACTTATGGTTACCGGCAATTTGTTTGAGGTCAACAGCACAAAATCGACAGGAAAGTCAGCACCACGAGACGACCCTGGAGCAGAGGCGACGCACAACTACCCTCCCCCGTCGCTCTCACGACACTGAAGTGACTGACGGTACCCTCCAAAGTAAAGAGGCGGACGGTCTCGAGAGATGTTTGGTTGCCAGCGTTGGACATCAGTAATTTTTTTATGCCCTTTGGCAGTGCATAACCTTTGATAATAATTCTCAGTATTGCTATGCATGTATTGATATAGATAATCTTATGTTACTCGTAATAAATCCGATGTATCTAGTTAACCCAGAAGTAGGACTAATTTTGAATCCTTAATGACCGTTAACAACCTACGATTATCACATCTTACGCATGCTTCAGATATTCTTGAAAATATGTAATCTCCATCATCTAGCAATGTATCACTTAGTTGGGAAAACAAGGGATGACATTCCTAAACAGTGCAACATCAGAATATTTAGCTTTTATCTTTATAGCGCCACAAGCAAGGCGTTTAGAAGTGACAATATCCTCCTCAGGCCTTTATTTGTTCAATGTTTACGTGGCATTAAAGTCGAACAATTATGAAATACCTGTTTAAGGGACGGAAGTAGTAAGGCAGATCTTGAAGGTCACTGGTCGGTTTGTTTAAATCTAACGGAACTGGACAATTTAAAACGAGTAAAAAGTTTTGGTTGCGTGAAATTCTATGAACCTTAGTTACGTGTAAGGAATAAGCCTCCTTGGTTGCTACTCAAAATTATCTTCTGACTACACCTGACCATTAACCGAGCTGAAAAGGGATAAGGAATTTTTGCCAGGTGAAATTAAACCGGTTACGCTATAATACTTTCTCATCCTGGGTGACGTGGAGGAAGGAGGGGAAGGCTGGTGAGGTGGGTAAGGAAAGGCGGGGAATTGGTGATATATGCAACAGGGAAGGAAGAAGGATCCATGGGGAGGAGGAGAAGGGTTTAGACAAGGGAGGCGGCTGGGTAGGTTTGGAGGACGTCCTGGAATGGGTTCGAGCCCCACTGACAGCCACCGAGATAGAGGGGAATGTAAAGATGAAAGATGGAGAGAGAGAGAGAGAGAGAGAGAGAGAGAGAGAGAGAGAGAGAGAGAGAGAGAGAAAGAGTTCAAAGGTAAGAGGGAGGAGAGTCGGGCAAGAAGGAGAGGGGACAAAAGATGATAGAGGGTGGGGAAGTTCAGTGGGGAGGGGACAATGGTAGTGGGGGAGAAGGTGGGACACAGTGAAGGCTCCTTATTTGGTAAAGAGTAATAAGCATGAATTTAACTCATACTGGGGCTATCATCTAAGCAATTCAAATTTCCCGCCAAAAAATTGAATCTACCTCCGCACGACTGAACATTTTTTCCCCCCATGACTTTGTCGATTACATTACACTTATAAACGGAATGGTTAAAAACATTTGAAGTATATTGCAAACAAAACAAAAAATGAGGCTGGCGATGACGATCTTGGCGGGAAAAAGAAAATGACAATACCCAAAGCTTCTGGCAGTAGTTCAGTACTAACCAAAGCTATCAGAAAGTTATCATTTTACACTTTCTAGTAGTATGGGCAATCAAAACAGTCAAAATAATAACGTACTGCACAAACAAAATCATAATGGTACAAAGGCAATAAATGATACATTGGTAGGCTACTAGTTTTGAAACCATTTTTTCCCCTTCATACTCTGGACATAGACTTTACAACCTGTTCCCTGAGGTCCAGCAGTCCTCCTCCGTAGCTCATTTCTTCACACGCCACAACTACACTAAAGTATCTCCCTCAACAAGAAAAATCAAACTCCTGGCAAGTACAAAAATTACTTTATTATCACGTATGACCATGATTGGACATAATGCTTAAAAGATACACCAAAAAATTGTGGGCAGTCTTGACAGCTGACAACTCGGCGAGACAGGGTCGTGTTAAGGCAAGGAACAACTTATTTTGCCTTCCACTTGTATTGCAGAGGTTTTAATTCCACTCTTCCACTTCACACTCCACTTTGCATGAGTTTTGAATCCTCCCTTCCACATCCTGGTGATCATACATTTTCTATCTTTAACCACGGTCTATCTATCTTCTATCTACTTCTCAGTCTATCTTCCTCTTCTCAATATATCCTCTATGTTTCTAATCTTTCATAACAGTATACAGTATCTTCTCTTCTCTTCCTATCTTCTCTACCTATCTTCCATTTTTCAAAATCTCAGTAATGGTACTGTACATTCCCATCATTAAAGTCACTATGTTTTGTATTATTCTCTTTCCACCTTCCACTTCATTCTCCTTTACACGTCTCACTAAAACTGTTTACAGCATTCCTATCTTTCACTTATTCGTAAAAGCTTGCATCCATTCTTCGGCTTCTCAGTACTATCAATCTTCACTTCCTGTCTTTCACATATTTAACCAAGTACATAAATTTCTCCCCCCTTGTCTCACTGGTCTTCTGTTCCACTTCTTACCAAACTTAACAAAAGGTCATTTCCTCGCTTCCACATCTCACTAACATTCATGTCTTCCACTGCAATTTAATCTTGCAAAAGTTTTATTCCTCTCTCACATCTTGCTAATCATCTATTCCTGTCTTTCACTACTCTATTTATCTTGTGCATATTCAATGTCTACCTTCCACTTCTCACTAATTTTGCAATAATTAATTTCCATTCTTCACTTTCATAATGTGCCAGTGTCCTTTTGTAAATACCTTTGATTTGTTTCATTCAAAGCCTCCATCAATGTATCCTACTTGTTTCTTCTCTTTCCTTCTACACAATCCTTCTTATAACACTTTATCAAGCCTGGAAATTCACCATTACAAAGAACATATTGCATTTCAGTTCTTCCAACATCTTACAATTATATCCACACAGTATTGTACATAATCTTCTTCCTATTTTGCCTTCTAACATGAAGTCCTTCATCTCTCCTCCTTAACAATATACCATCCAAGTTGCCAAGTTTCTTTCAATACCAATAGTAACAAAATGTTACTGTACTCCAAGTTATGGGGCACTGCATTCAATGTCATCATAGCCTTGTTTGGGATTGTATTCGTTTGTTTTTGTAGTCATCCTCTGCTTACCCTGAACATGCCAAATATCTAACAGTATTGCTGTTTCATCACTGAATACATATTCATGAAGCCAGACCAATTACAAAGGCATTTTCAGTTCCATAATTAATGGTAACTCATTAACATAAGCTTTACTTTTCTGATGTCTTAATGATTCACTTCAGACTGTTTTCATAATACAGTTAACTCCAATTTGTTTGAAAAGCACTGTACGTTACTTTACATCCATGGCAATGATGATATTCATGACAAATGATTACATTTTATGAGCATGTAAAAAATATACATAAAAACTACATGAGTACAATGATGCCATTCTTCCACACAGGATCACGTCACCATCTCACTAGGGAAGGGAAAACATATGGTACCAGTAAATGAAAGACACGGACTCCAAATCAACACCTGCACAGGAAAATGACATTCAAACGTGTTGGTAGAAACGTAGAAAAACCCTTGCTCAACCTTTATACACAAATGGACTGGCAAAAGATGCAGCTGGAGTAAAAACCTCTTTACAGAATACGTACAGAAAGTTACACCCACCTGACTGCTCATCATCCGCTAAAAAATCAATAAAAAGTTGTACTCAGTGCCTGCTTTTCCCATTCTCACTCCTCAAAAAACAGATCGATTTACAAAAACCTAAGCATTTGAATGGTAGGCACAACAGCAAGCACTCAACAATGAATGCAAAAATAAACATTAGATAAATTATAAATTGTAGTTGCGCCTTGCCACTTAGTCTTTTACTTCAACAAGACTGCAGTGGGTCAGTTCTCTAGCATTTCTCTGCTCTAAACTTTCCCCCTGATAATATCTGCACTATAACATACTACACTCATTCATATTCATTACCGCTGCTAGCCATATGATATACCAATAACCTCAACATTTCAGTGACACACCACTTACAATAATTATACCAGACACTTAACACGAACCTGAGATCTATAAGGAGTACAGTACTTGAGAAGTTCTAACTCATAAACACATGCACTTATCACCAACTATAGCCTCTGCAAAAGGGACACATGGATAGACAAAGTTAATGAGACTTCCCCCTCCTGCCAATCCAAAGTTTCTTCACCTCCAAAAAAAGGTCTTCTCACCTCACAACAAAATTCTTCTTTATATCCACATCTCTTCTGTCTATCCACAGCCATATGCCTTAATCCTGGAGGAGGTGGCTGCAGAAAAATTGCCTCCTTGCCACCCTGTCCTCTGCCAGCAGGCTGCCTTCTCTCAACCTCGCACCACCATCCTAATTCATATACTGTACCTCTCTATCACTCATTAAAAGTACCCTTCATGCACTTCCTATAAGGAAGTTGATAACCATCATTCTCTTTTCTCCCTAGTGCAAATATCATCAGTTTCAAATCAAACTGAAGCAAGCTGACACAGAGAAGCACTATGGACCCCTCCCACACATCCCCTTCTTACAAATGCTGTACAATTAATTATCTACACTTAAAACTGATTGTCCCACGAGCCTGACCCTTGTCTAAGATGGGCGGGTCAGGCCGAGGGAGGACAGAGATCCTTCTAAAACACCCATGCCCTTTTAGGATGTCATGTGCAAGTATGGTGTCACTATTCCAAAATATTCTTACTTTTCCATCCATCATGTACCTTACACTTACATCATGGAGGAAATTTCAATACCGTACTCTGATAATGGACACAAATGGATAATCATTCTGTTTCAACCTGACAAAGATCACCAACCCCTTTAGGTTAGGTGGATGGCCAAGTGTTGTTGGACTGGAGTCACTAGTATGCAAAGGGATAGCTTCACACCTCCTAACTAAGGTTTATCAAATTTCATGCAACCCTGACTGACTTCAAGTTGTGAGAGTGGCCTACTTTTGTCAGGTGAAAACAACCTGACTATGGTGCAGTAACTACCTCACAACCCTTACATCAAGCAATACAGCACAAATCAGAGTTGGCTGGAACTCATTAGTGGTTCAGTGTGGCATATTTCCTACCACACTTGCCACACATCTCATCCAGGGCATGGGGCATCTGGAACACCATTATGTTATGAGTTATAGTGATAATGGCACCCAGCAAGCACATAACCCTTTTAGTGCCGAGACCACTTTATTTGTGTCATCATCAAATGATTTCATTTGGCTCAGGAGAGATGTCTTGAACTATACTCAGTTTTTTTATCGAGGCAAAGATGCACTTGACTGGTAGGTGAAGACTGGCTGAATGCAACATTACTTCATAATCTCATTACTTGTTAGTATTGCTAACTGACAACATATATCTGAGGGGAAAATTTGGGTTAGTAAATGTTATTCGGACATGTTGCATTCAGCCAATCATCACCAACCTGTCAACTGCATCTTCGCCTCAATAAAAAATCCCCTCACTATGACAGTCTCCCCAGAGTGTAATTAAATCATCTGACAACAGCAAAAATAAAATAAACAAATCATCAGCACACTAAAAGGTCTGTCAGTGACACACAAACCCATACCTACAGGCCAGCACAACCAACGTAAACCCACGGCACCGAGTTTGTCATCACCGCAAAAGCTCTGCTCCAGAACATCATTTGATGCTTTTGGTCATATGTTTAACCCCTTGAAACTGAGTGACAGCCTTTTCAGTTCACTCTTGTTGCTGCCAAACAATTCTGTTCAACTCAGGAAAGGCCTCTAAAGCTCAAGAAGTTTATTAAGGCTATATCTAATCCCTCCAATTCAAAAAGTTCATCCCCAGCAGAATAAAATAATCAAATAATAAGACTAAAAAGAAAAAAAAAATGGATTACCGTTGTTATCAGATTACTTCACTCAGCTTACGAATGAACTATTGTGCAGAAGGGATAGATTAATTCTATACCTAACCTTACAGTAAAAAAAAATATAAAATAAAATAAACCATAAATTATTCCATGAGACTGACTTGGTTAAGCATAAGACCAGTAAAGCCACGTGTTCTTGGTGACACACACACACACACACCAGACCCAACTAAACATCTTCCATAAAGCTCCTGAATCTTGTAATGTCTTTTTTTTTAGTGTTTCTTCCTACTTGATGATTATTTTATTCAGCTTAAGAGGGACTTTTCAAACGAGAACCATTTGATACAGCTTTCATTAGCCCTTTTAATACAAGGCCTTTCTTAAGCTGAATATAATACAGTAATACAGAAGTGGCAAGAACAAACTAAAGATGACATCACCAGGCTCAAAAGGTTATTACAGTTACAATACCAACATCGTCAAACATTAACAAAAATAATTCTTACCAATAAAAAGTACAAGGGGCAAAATTCTAAAACATAATTAAAAAAAGGTCTATACAATGAAATGAAACTGATACAAAACAACGCACAAGGCAAAAATTAAACGATTCCTAAAAACAAATTGCAAACTTCCCTGAATGGACTTTTTCATACATTTGAGCAGAGACTTGCTTTACATCACAACAGTGAGACAGGCCAAGGTCAACTCCCTCACAAACTCACACCTCATACATACTTTTTTTTTTTTTCAAATCACATATCAAGTTTTACTAGTACAAGGTAAAATGATAATTATGTACTGAAAGTCAATAAAGATGTGGTTACAGTTTTTTTTTTTTTTAATCACATACCAGGTTTACTAGGACAAGACAAAATAGCATTTATGCACTGAAAATCAATAAAGATGTGGCTACAAGACTACTTCATTTCATCATGCAGCTCTCTTGAGCTTAGTCCCTCCAGCCCCATATGTATTTTCCTATTTCATTCATTTTATCTCCAGATGATTTTTATTCAGCTTAGGATACAGTTTTCATACTTTAGGGACTGGATTATAGCCTTTAGGAACC
Organism: Coenobita brevimanus; assembly: GCF_032717465.1. NCBI lineage: Eukaryota > Metazoa > Arthropoda > Malacostraca > Decapoda > Coenobitidae > Coenobita > Coenobita brevimanus. The sequence continues at coordinate 25,798,864 of NC_137060.1, read as the reverse complement.
CTTTTACTACTAGGGCACCCTCCTAAGCTAAATAAAATACTGTAGTCTGGTTGCAGCAAAAATAAAATATGACCCCTTTGCCTAAAATGATATCTTTATTATTTTATTCTTGCTTCCATCAGACGATATTAAGCAGCTTTGGAGAGACGATGACAGTTGGAGGGATTAGGTGTAGCCTCCATTAGCCCCTCCAATATTAGAAGCGGGTCCTAAGCTGAATATACCTGATCTTAAAAAGTCCAGTTGAACCGTGAACCATACTCAGACTGAAAGGGTTAACTGTTTACGATTGACACAGGGAATACTACACCACAGCTTAAGGTTATAATATACTCCATAAATGCACATATTGTTCACCTTTCTCTTTAGAACACCTACACCCTTTTGAGCTACTGGCTAAGGTTACAGAGAAAGAATTACAGCAGTAGCAGCAGTAATACATTATAGAATTTTCTGAGGTAGTCTGTATATGTAAACCACAAGTAAGATAAGTCCCACAACTGAATCATTTGTAATTCCCTGGGTGGCCATACATGCACTACTGTATACCTTTTTCACTCTGACTTGGTCTAAATTTTCATCCTTTTGCATTATTTCACATTGCTCAGTGACAAAAAAAGATGCTCCAATGACTCTACAGTATGTACTTCCCACAGCTCTTCTTCGTGGCTAACATCACAATTGGTCTTAATCCATGGTTATAATTCAGTGCTTAAGATGGAGAGATGGCAACTTGGGGGGCAACTCTGAGTCAAAACAGTATGGTTTATCATACCAACCTGATGAGTGTGTCGTTGGCTGCTAGGTTGCCAGCCATATACAAGGTAGTCCATAAATTGCACTACCCAATTTTCACATGCTACAGGGACAGCTCAGTCAGAATTACCAGCGTCTACCCTGCATCATTTTTTACATCCCGTTACCCATTTCATAATGCATACAGTCCGATCCTCCATCAATTTCTACTTTTCATGTTTTTTGAGTCCGAATCTTCTGCTTTTCATAACCTTTTCATGCTTTATAGTGTCTTTCCCTCTCTCTCTCTCTCTCTTTTACATCCATTGACTGCGTAGCTGGTTAATAATGTCAAGAGGCAGCAAAAAGGTCTTCACTTCTCATGAAAACAGACTGACCTGTCCCCAAAACACAAAAGCTGGAGAGTGCAATATACATACTACCCTGTATAATAGTTATGACCATATCCAATAATAAGAGTATCAGTAATTGCATGTTGCGTAAAGAATCAATGCGCGAGATTATTATTGGCGCCTTTGTTGTAACCAACCATCACTGGGTAGTATGTTTAATTTTTAGCTCAATTTTACTGTTTAAAAAAGAAAAGTAAATAAATAAGAGATAAGGGTAAGCACTCCCACATACCAACATCAGATCACAATATTCAACAATACATATATCATAATAAAAAAACTGGGCTTTTTCCTTCACCCTAGCGTTAAAAATTTACCTGATACATAAAGTACTGGTGTTACAACACAGTTTCCAATCAGTAACTCGTCTGGATAGCTGCAATGCATTATTACTGTACAAAGGTAGCTACAGCAGTTAGAATACGTTATACTGATTCAGTTACCAAACCAGTTCTTATTGTTTAACCAAAGATTTAGTGGATTTAGAATTAACTCCAAATATTATGTACTGTATGTGATTTGTGGTGCATAAATAAAAAACGTACTGATTCATATTGGTTCTCCCATATCTACAGAATTATCACTCTGGTAAGTATTGGTATATACATTTAAACCCAACTTTGTTAAACAGTATTTCAAACTTCTGCTACAATTATGCATTATGGTATATTAGAAATGCACTGCAATCACCTGATAATTCTTGCTACCTTGGTGAGTGTCTCATCAACATTCCAGCAAATCAATACAAATACTATCATGTACGACTTAACCTTCATTCTAAACTCAGGCTAAAATAACATCAGTACATTACCAGTCATAATTTAACCATTTCACTCAGATGACATACTTTCTTTTCCATTCCTGCTGCCTCAAGACAATCAAGTTCAATTCAGAAAGAGCCTATATTAGTCGTGGTAGTAGTTGTAGCCCCAGCTTCATCTGAAATATGAACCCAGTGGACTACAGGCTTTAAATGCCTTCCTGCAGCCCACCATCATCTTTTACGGGGCTATGGAAGTAGCTGAGGGACATCTGTATAACCAGGCAGTTGACCCACCTGATTATATCGGTGCCAACACATGAAGACATCCCTCATCAGCACCACCTCTATCAGTGACAGGGAAAATGAAGGGTGCATCTAACCACTGCAGTTCAGAAGGCATATACTACAGAAAATAAAATCATACGGAGTTACAGCCAGATCTCTAGTAAATCTGTGATGTGTACAAGGAAAATGCTGAATTAGGCGAAACATGCTTGTGGTCCACGAATGTAAGAATTAAAAGCAGAAAAAGAAAGTCTGACTTTAAAATATGTTTAAGATGAACCACAAGCAATTTTATGTGAAAATAAGGTGTTAATTCACTGGCAACTTGATGATGAAATAACTTAGAAGTGAACAAGATGTAAAATGAGGACCACCTATAGTAGGAATAAATATGAAGTTTCATTAGAGTGAAGGAGTTAAAGCAATCTACACTTGCTCCCACACACACACAAATGACCATATTGCAGCTGGCATAGGTGGCTTCACAACACCTCCTCCTTAGTAATTCATTTTGCATATTACACAGTTAACATTCTCTTGCATGCTATTTATGCTGACTCCATATTGATATAAGTTACATCATTAAGAGGATACACTTTAATGTTCTTCTCATGTACAGTATGTTAGTCATATCTTTTAATTACTGATATGGTGCTAGAGAGGGACGCCTTCAAGTGGTAGTACCGACATAGCTGGGCAACACCACTGCCTGTTGTACAAACATCCCTCAACTCCCTCCCAATCTCTCAAAAGGAGGATGGTGGACTGCAGGAGGTAGGAAACTTCAGCCTGCAACTGATATGAATACAGGCCTCAAAATACAATCCAAAGGCTCCATAGAGTCCTCCATGAGCTGTCTGCCTTCCTGGGGGCTGGGTCTGCCCCGATCTTGAGCATTATGTGTATCACAGGTGTTACAAAGTTCCGATGTTTAGATGCCACGTTCCACTTTCACCTCTCATTGTTTTATGAGGAAGAAGGGATACACATACATCACAGTAAGCTAACTGTGTCAGTGCTAAAAACCATACTTCCTGCTGGTAATGTGAGAGGAAAGAATGAGGAAGAGGTCTGAGTGAGGGAAGGAGGAGGAACAGAAGTGTCTGAGTGAGGAAAGGACAATGCAGAGGAGTGTCTTGAGTGAGGGAAGGAAGAGGAAGAGGAGCATCTAAGTAAGGGACAGAAGAAAAAGTGGAGTGTCTGTCACTAGAAAGATGAGCATGGTTCACTGAGCAACTGACTGCATGCCCTTAAATGTTTCAGTCATGACATTTTCAACAAGATGTGATAACTAGGGAAGTACAGCCGAAATGCTTAAAATAATAATGAATATATTAATTCCTATGCATCAACTGTCGTTAGAAAAAGAAAATCAGGCATAAAGCAACTGTCATGTTAAATGAATGAAAAGTGATAGAAAAATTATAACAAAATATTAATAATAATAATAATAATAATACACAAATAAATGAAATAAATTAAAGGTGTGTGGAACCATATCAACAAAATGACTCCTAAATGACATGATATTACTTAAGTCATTGCAGACTGGCATCTCATTGCACTATAAAAAAATAAAAAATAAAGTATGAACTGTTTCCTGTAACTGCTTGCATACACAACTACAAATTAACTGAAAAGAAACCTTAAAGTACTGTACACATGTTAATTAATAGCAAAACAGAAAAAAATAATAATAGTAATACAAAAATCCAAAATGAAAGCACAAGACTTCCTGATGCACAATACTTATAAAACAACCCACACCCCACTTAAAAGGCTTTTGTAAATATGAATGATGGAAACTAAGAATGTGAAATGTAATGCGGACATTTACGATAAAAAAATGTTACCAGATGAAATTAAAAGCATTTGTGCATGCTTTAGTTCCTGAGAGTTGAATCACCCAGGAAAAGACAATTCGAAGGCAGCAATGTTGAATGGTAAAAAACTCGAATACAGTTACCATATATTTACTCTCAACTTCTGTTCAACTTACTTGTTTTAATTTTCTTATAATTTCCTTGCAGCAGGTGATCACCTGTATTGATAAATCAATTATTATTTCAGCCACATAAAATGAATTGTCCTGTAACAATACTGGTACTCTAAAATTCAACATAAACCCTTCACTGGACCTGCATAGTGTATCAATTATTACACATATACAGTACTGCAGCTACTATTATTATGCAAAATAATTAGTAACATTTAATTAAGAAACACCGAACAAAATCTACTAAAATTTATGCAAATAATCTAAAATCTATTTTTAATTCATTAATGGATGTGTTGACTATTACCAATCTGTTTTCTTATTAAGTCCATTAATTTACAATACCAGATGGTACCGTACAGGTCCTCAAGACACTGCTGCTGTCTTCTTTGGAATTATAAGATAAAAACTAGTCAATGCTCACCTGCCAGTCCCACACTTTGGCTGGAGGAAGGATCCTGCCAAGATATAATACCGAATGAAGACCTACTGTGTTCAGAGATTTGGCAGACTGCACAGGGAACAGCTTGTAACACTGCTGCTACTAATGTACTCTAGAAAAACTCCAAATTACCACAAAAGGTCTTTGTTCAGTGTGAATCCCTGACTACTACTTCATTTTAGCCAAGGACAGGGACTGTGGCTCACAAGTACATACATTTCTCAATGTGCAGTTGCATCCACACCAAAAGTCTGCTGGTTTGCAGGAGTTCTGTATCGCTGTAACCCATGCAAGTGGCCCCACCAGATACGGGTGAGTGCGAGCAAGATAGTCTATGGGTTACAGCGATGTAGAACTCTCACTCGTACCAGCATGCATTTGGTGTGGAGTTGCCTTAAGTCATGGATGTGTTCTTAACTATCACAACTTTTCCCATACAGTTGGTATTGTGAGCCAAAACTGACAAATCAGTTCTACAGGTAACAGTGTATTTCCTGTACTGGGGATTCTAGGCATAAATTACTGTTAAAAAAAAAATGTGACTTATGAGGAACTACAATATACAGTACTGTATTGTACATCTTGGTATTTTCAAGATCACCTTCTTAAGCATCACAATTTGCTGCCCTGGAAATTTATCTTTCCCAAGTACTACTGTTTGGAGTTGTTATCTGGGGTGGGTGGGTGGGTGGGTGGGTGGATGGGGAGGGAGGACTGACTGACATACCTGCTATGGCCTCACCTCACACCAGTCACACGTAAAATCACAATGTACTTCACAGTAATTATCATACTGCAGATATATAAGATACCTGAAAATTAAAACCATAACCTTTGTACAAATCATATTTTAAATCATATTTAATGTTTTTGGATAACATACAGCTTTTGGTACATAATGATAAATAAACCATGAACTGAAGCCACATACGTAAATACATGCAGACTAAAATAAAATATATTAAAAAAGATGAAAAAAAAGAACATTGTAAACAATTATTATTATTTCTTTTTAGTAGGACCAACTTTTCACTGAGCTACAGGTGTGGCTTCAATCCAGACTCAGATACAACATAAAGTGATCACTATTCCTTGTGTGGCTGATGGAAGGTTAACAACAGAGCAAGCAAGTCACACACGATGAACAGCGCTATGTTTGAGCAACCCTCTCGTGCCATAGCTGTCATCCTGGGCCAGAGATCATGTTTACATTGAGCAGTTGCGGTGGCAGGTCGTGAGACGATCTTCCTCAAGGACCTTGACTTGCACAGTAAAAACAAACAAACGAAAATTTAAAAAATTACCTGCAAGTTATCTTTTTACATCATGTCGGTGGAAACTGTCCTGAAACCCAAGAGAATGGGTTGTATAATCTTATCATTACAGCTCTTATTTTTTTTTTCTTCTTTTTTTGATGAGAGTCATTCAAACTATGCAATCAGCCAGTGAGTAGGTCTGATTAAAGCCAGTAATGCATCCAATTCCAGTCTCTTTGCTCACTGTTGACCCTCTTGTATATTTGGCAGTGATTTGTCTGACTAAAAAGGAACTGTTACACGAGCCTACATAGAGCAAATAAGCAGGAACTCCACAACTTGTCCTTGCTCTGCAACACATTCCACTTCGAACAATTCACATTCTCTCTCTAAAAAAAAAAAAAAAAAAAAAAAAAAAAGTCCATGTCACTGTCAGTTAAAATCTTTTAGAAGTATTCATTTTGTCTTCAGGGCTGGGATGTCTAAAATCAGTTTGTCTCAGCACCTTCGTCTTGGCAGAACATGTGGCTGTCCTTGGAATCATGAGAGTAGTGTTCAGATGCACTAACAACTCTGGTTTGAGGCAAGGCAGCAGTGCATCTACCAATCTTGGGCAAATCTGATTCACTTTAAAAATTCTTGCACTTTCACATTATCTAGATTTCAGATATCTTCATTTTTCTCTCACTATTCCACTACAGCTCTTTCTTACTCTAACTAAACTCAAATTTCCTCTTAATTCATTAGCCCTTGTATCCAGGTTCCACATTAAATATCTTTTTAATATTTTCACAATCCCAAACTATGTACTGTAATTTAAACTATCCTTTTCCTTCATTAATTTCATACATTATCACATTTCCTTTAAAATATCAACACCTATTCACACTTCTCTAATGCTTCCCGTCTTAAACTGCACATGCTCTTCTATCGTTCTTTTTCCTTAACTTCACCCATTACCTTATTTCTGTTACAGTTACCACTTTCACACTATTCATACCTCTTAAAATGTTTCCTGCCTTGACTTATGCATATATCCATTACACCATCACCACTTTCCCAATATCTGCACCTCTCTATTCTGTCTTCATTTGTGCACACCCCTCACAGTTATTGGGTCCAACTTTCCTCTACATCTCCTCCAATTGCGTGGAGGTGGGCAGAGCTAGGGTGGAGGTTTTGAGTCACTGTTTTCATTGGATTCTAGTGCTTGGCGTCCTGTCAATCCCACTGGTGAGGGGATGGCGGCAGCTCGGAAGGATGTGCCACTGTCGAACTGCGAATAAAAAACATAAACAAATGAGAGTCATAACAATGCCCTGTGGGGTCAGGCAAGGTGGCTGTGAAGCAAACAAAATTGGAAAGAAACAATTAGGAACTTCTCAAAATAATAGTCTATATTTTTGTAGGGGGAGGGGAGGGTTAAAGGAAAAGAATGCAAAGCAAAATTCTTAAATTTTGTGGAGGAATTAAACACTGCCATAATTCTTCTACTTTATTTACAGTTTAAGTAAAGTAGATTTACAAGTAGTAATCAGTTAAATTTGAAAAAGATTAACAACAATAAAAAACTAAGTTAAACAAGGATTTTTTTTTTTCTAAATTAAATTACAGAGAAACTATATTAGATGCAAGTCCTATGTTTAAGGACTTTTTACATAACCTAAATGAAGTACTCCTGATAATACTCAAAGAGAGTATAAAACAAAACTACAGTACACTACATGAACCACACCCTTACCAACCCTCTACATACTATACACACCCAAGACCTGAATAATACCAGTCTTGGAGTGATCATAAACCCCTTACATTCATACACCATATGCAAGTGGAAATCCATTACCATTACGCAATTCATATAACCCTCAACATTCATAAATGCAATTGGAAACTTGATAAATTCACTGCCTGTGGTGGTCAATCCCGGAACACTAACACACAGGACAAGCCATGCCACTGCTGCTTCTCTAAGTCACACACAACACTATATTTCTTTCACCTTAACTTGGCCCAGATTTTCATTTGTTTGAAACTTCATGTAGCTTAGTGGCAGAAAAAGACAATGCTACAACTCTACATCCTTTTCATAAGACTACTTCATGATTAGCATCATGCTTTAGACTTAATATATTGTTGCAACTCAGAATCCATAGGGAAAATACAAATTTAAGGCCAAGTTAATGTAAAAAGAGTATAACACAACTCTACGCATGCAGCTACAACACCACAGAAAGTCATGCCTCCAAGAGTTTACGATAACATGTACACCACTTCAAGTGGGATATTCTTAACCCTTTGACCAGTCTGACGTCATAGTGTTTACTGTCTTTCCCATAGTACATGTAATGTGTCCTTTGAATCAAGTATGGTAGATATGAATTTGCTATGGGGGAAAAAAAAAAAAAAAAAAAAAAAAAAAAAAAAAAAAAAAAATGGGGGAGGGGGGGGGGGGGAATACTACTGGAAACTACTGTTGTGGTGAAAAAATCCGGCATTGGCTTGTACCAACTGAGGGCACTGGTTAAAGAGTTAAGTTATTATGAATCAAGTGAGTGTCATGATGTCTGAGCATGCACCTCTACCTTGACAACAATCAATAAAAAATGAAAAACATGCATTTCTAATCTGAACACAACCACCTCTACAGTGTGCACAACATAGCTGCATAGCCTTCAGAATTTTGAGAATCTAACCAAAATCATGGCATATGCATTTAAAAAATCAAACCAAATAACACACACACACACACACACACCAAAAAAAAATAAAAATAAAATCAACAGCATGAAGTGGCTTTACGGCAATCAGTTAAACTCATGTATAAATTTTCATCTTATGCATTTAATGTTTCATGTGATTGCTTATCTACCCATGTACTTATCAAAGATGACAGCCCTTACCTTTAGATACTGAAACATGCTTCAAAACTATGCTCTGGATGTGTTCAGTGCTATATACGAAAATGAAGCACTTCACTGAAAACATCAAATACCATTTTTATACGACAGTACTAAATAAAACACCAAGAGGACAAACAACCACTGATTATACTGAAGCACAAGCCTATTTTTCAAAAATTTTCTTTTCTTTTCTTTTTTTCTATCAGCCCAAGACTTCTGCAGTCACATGCTTTGCTCTGATATCACTTTCCTATACTATTTCCTCTTAACCCCTGGAATATGGCAAAGTACTTTATTATTTTATTTTGCTACGTCCAATCAACTTACTACTCTTAGGAGAAACTTCCTGTATCAAACGGGTAAATGAAAGCTACATCAAATTGTTCCAGTTCAGAGTCTCTCTTATGTAAAAATAATAATAATAATAAAATAAAATAAAATCATCTGGCTGTAGTAAGAATAAAATACAAAAATACATTGCTGGACTGAAGGTGTTATGACTACACCTTCAATGGGTTAATCTTCTGAGGTGTGAAAAATGAGTTAATTCCCATTCAATTATGAACAGGAGGCATATTTTACCATGCAATATGGTGGGGCGTGGGGCCTAAAAATGATGTGAAAAAGAAGGGGACAATATTTTTCCAACTAAGAAAACGGCATTTCAAATGCTATCTTAATCGTGATCAACTCAAAATTAATTACGTTCAACTCAGAATCAACAAGATCAACAATAACTTCTTTTCAGCACACTTACATAGCTGCAGACGGTTTCATTATGTTACTATAGCACAAAACAGAGTACAAATGCATATTTGGCCTCTGAATGGATTTCAACTGGTCTCTCAAAAGACAATATCTTATACTCATTATTATATGTAAAACTTATTGTACTTAACCATGGCAGTATTTACAGTACTCTAACTTAAAATCTCTGGTTTCACGGGCAGTACAGTACACTCAAGTTACCTAAACACTACATGTCATTAAAAAATATATCAAAGTAAATGAATTGGATTTACTATGTTTAGCCACCCCCTATCCAAGCAACAAAAGAAAGTGGACATGAAGAACCATCATGAAGACTGGCTTTCCACACATACTAAGAAACCATTGCACTGTAATACAAAATGTGTCAAGAAATAACACACTTGAAAAGTAACAGCTTGTTTGAGGTGGGGGGAAAAAAAAGAAGAAGTCTGACCCAAAATGCATCTTACGCCAAACATGTAATCATTTATTATGTCATAAAACTTTGTAGTCACTTGTAGAGAAGTATATTTTAGACTTGTGGTCGAGCGGCTTTTATATCTTGTAGTAGTTTCCCCACCAGATGACTAAAATTACTCCCCAAAGAAAATCTACTGCACCCCAATCTATTCCTCTCCCCTATCATGGCTATTTTAGCCCAATTTTGCATAATTATGAAGGGATGGATAAAATGCTGAAATGACTGAAGGTAACTGAGAGAGCAAAGGAATGTATCTACAGAGTGCCTTGCAAATGAAGCCACAAAACCAGATTCTGCTCTGATGACTCATCACTTATATACAGTATTCAGATAATCACACTGTACTCATGCAGTTGCATTTAAGGTTGCACAGCATAAGACTCATGCCAAATTTCCTCAGTCATTCATCTATGATAATGAAACTGAACCTGTCATATAATACCTTGCAAAGCATAGGAACTCAAGGTAAAGAGAAAGTATCAAACTGTGTCACTCACACATTGTATAGCCATAACAGTAGCAGCAGGCACCGATATCTTGACCTACAACCAAAGACAACTGCTTTTGGAGTGGGCAGTTTAGATCACAATATACTACTACCAATCACAATGCTAGACACTACACTACACCCCAAGCTGAACCAGAACCATGCAGAGAGTGACAACCAAGGGCAGGCCAGGGGTGGAAGGGGACCAAAGGGATCCACACTTGGGGTAGACTGGGTCACACTAAGCTCAGACCACAATCATCCACTTGCTTGGTTGGATAAACTCTGAGATCAAAAGCTGGTGGATGCTGAGTGGGGGAAGAAAGAAATAACATGTTTTGTTATTACAATGTCATAACTTGTTGCAAGGGAAAAATTACACCCACATTTGGATTACCTCCCCCACCCCCAAACTGTGGAGATACAACAGTTTTGAACCAAGTCCAGCCAAAACTGTTACATTTCCCAGATAGAAGAGAGAGATAAAAAATCCAAATGTAGGCACACCTCTTCCAAAAATCTTACAATATGAGTGTAACAAGTTATGAATGCAACAAGACCACTGTCACTTCTGTTACTGCACAAGATTTTTCAGTGAGAACAACAAAACATACAACATTATTCACAACACAGGATTTCTCCACAGATGTGTTTTACTTCCACCTCCAACATCCACCACACTGGCTGGGTGATATTCTAATCCAAGCACAGTCCTTATTAAAAGTCTGATAAGTCTTCTAAACTCTCATAAAGACACAAACAGTACTGTAAAATGGGGGAATGTGACAAATCAGCATTATATGAAGTTATAGGCAGTAACTACCATGGATTTAACACAAAAGAAAGTAAAAATGGACATATAACAAGGACTAACTGTAATTAAAAATATCACTTGGAAAATCAACATGTGAAAAACAGTGGGAATGAACATTTTATTATGCATTTACTCCAACCAAACAAGACCTCTGATAGGTGTTCTGGTCTTAGTACAAGAGGGTCCATTGTAAAAGACAGTTTAGGGAATACCTCAGTCAGATACCTCAAACTACAGAGTGGCTAGTAGAGACACAGGAACCTTATCGGGGCGGACAGTTGGAAAAAATTTATGTAAGGTTGATTGGATATAACCTAGACAATTAATTCTGTGTGTGATGAGGCTTCACACTTTGGGTTTTCTTCTCAATAAACTGATTTTAATTTGTTAATTTTTCAGAGTAACAATTCATAAAGTCAAAGATCTAAGCTAAGACTCTCACATTTTTCCAACTCTTAACATCTTGAATTTCTTTTTTCTCAACAGCTTCCTGCAACTACTAGGAAGTAAGTAATTGGTTTTGGCACTTGACTTAGCTTCCAGTTCACAGAAAATATCAGCTGTAACATGATCGGTTTAAATATGCAGCTTGCTTAGGAAGAAATAAGGCAACATTTCCATGACTGGAATAAACAAAAGCAACTTCTTTTGCACCTCCAATGAGAGATGGATGTATTAGGTACCACATAAGACTGAAAGAAAAGTGAAAACTATAATACAGTATAATGTTTATATACCGTAAGACGGTAAAATGCTTGCTTCTAGTGTTATTTTACTGTTAACCACTCCAAGACATAAATCCATTTAAGAGTCCCAAAAGGCTTACTTCCACATGAAGAAAGGTGAACTGCGATTAACTTTGGCTGCACATAAATTCTGATATGAATTATAGTGAGCTTTACTATGGTTGCCTCAGGTGAAAAATGGGATATGGAGTTATGGATCAACTGTAACTTGATCAACATACAGCATTCCTAAAGTGAGCCCTCAACAAGGTTCCTACATCCCTTTCTACAGTGTTCACTATCAGATACCAAGATCAGAAAACTTACTCTGTGCTCACCTCTCGTCTCTTACTTTGGCTCGGGATGTATGATCTGATTACTGGGTACACCATGTAACTTTATGAAAGATTCCTTTGCACTTTAGATTGTCAGACTGTCATGAATTTCAGTAGAGAGTAGATTTTTAGCAGCTGAGTTTAAATATTAATAGAAAATACCAACCAGGTAGAGCTTTAAAATATAACATACAATAATACTAAGTCAGCCATAACATACACATTCTGAAGATACCATAATGTGACATGAAAGATATGTTAAGATCTGTTTAACCATTAAAGGACTCATCAGCTGATCAGTTTCAGCATCCTGACCTGAAATCCCATGTTCAAATGGGGAGGAGATCCAAAGCAAGACTCTATGATCTCTTTGGGACAGAAATCAAAGGAGAAATGAACTCCAGATCCAGTTTTCCCCCTCCTGTGAAGTACAAGTTATATGGCTGTTTGTAATGAATGTGCTGGGTGATGGGGCTTCCATATCCCCACAATAGCACAAAGGGGCAAGAAGGATTCCAGCTCCACACCATTCTTTTAGCCATATATTACAATGCACAAGGGATTCACATGTGGTATTTTCTCCCCTATTTCCACAGACAGAATGATCAGGGTGTATTAATACTGTCTCCTGTAACATCAAATAACATTAAAATATACGTACCAAATAATCTTTACACTAAAATATTATTAATACTTGTGCAAATACTTCTATTTACAGTATAACTGTGTTGACTGAAAAAATATAGTCAATATACAGAAGCAGTTTGAAGTCATCAGGTCAGTCAACTGAAACAAAATATGTATACAAAAAGCCAGCTCATAAAGCAAATAAGAATTTGGGCATCAAAATGAGATTTAATACACTGGAAAAACATGGGAAATACAAAAAACAAATCTGAGACAATTACACAAAGAGTCAGGATACTTAACTGACCAGCTGCGTCAAATGATAAAAGCAAAGAGATTTTAAAATACTGTTAGGACACAAATTACACTACTATACTCAGTGTACGTATTGGCGTCTTATTCGCAATGCAAAAAAAAAAAATAATAATAATAATAATTATATGTATCAAAGTGGCTGGATCAGTGTAAATAGATCCCATACCTTCTGAAGTTTGAGCCACATTTACCTCTTTAATGTAACAAAAAAAAATTTCTTTCATATTCTTGCTGCCTCCTGACAATTATATTCAACTCAGGAAAGATCTCTGTGTGAAGGGGTTAATGAAGGCTGTTCCTGACCCCTTCGATACCCATACAGTTTCTCCTATGCTGAATAAAACTGTCTGAAGGTAGCAAGATAAAAAATAAATAAATAAAAATAATCGTACTAGAGTGGTTAATCATGACAGCAATCACATGTCCTCAACTGCCTTGCTGTGCGGCGTGATAAAAAGCTCTTTATGAATTCTGAAACTGAACTGTGCTAAAATGCATACTGTAAATTAATACACAAAATTAACAGACCAAGCTAGTCACAAGAATCAGTGTACTCTACAAACTACCGGCAGCTGTGCAAAATTCATTAACACTCTCAGGCTCCTGTACTTATTCGCAGATGAATAAAACTGTCTTGCATTAACTGGAACATAAGAGCTGTCCGACCATAAAAGGGTCCTATGACAAACTCTTAGTTGAATCAATTAATCTGGCATATCAGAATTTGTACTAGAGTTGTCTGACCACGAGAGGGTTAATGTTATCACTGTTAACGCTCTCAGGCCCTTATGACTCACTCTTGATTTAATAAAACTGTCTGGCAGTTTAGAGAAGTGTTTGACTGAGAGAGGGGTTAAATATTCATGAACTTGTTAGGCATCCGCTGTAACACGCGTACTAGAACCGTCTGACAATTGGAGGATTAAATATCCATAAAACTGCCTGGCATTTTAGAATACTGTACTAGAGTTTTCCAATCATGAGAGAGTTAAATATTCATAAAATCATTTAGCATTTCAGAAGAGGGTACCAAAGTTGTCTGATCATGAGAGGGTTGAAAATTCCAAAATCAAAACAGTGAGCCAAGATAAAATGCACAGGGCTAGTGGCAGAGCACAGAGCAGGTCCCCCCTCCCGGTGGGCGTGAGCGAGGACGTCAGGCTGACCTCGCGAAGCTCTTGTACGCGGCAGACATGGGGTTGATGCAGAGCGGCACACGGTCACGCGCCAGGTGTGACATGATGAACTTGTGTAGACGGTCCTTCACTTGAGACATTGACCGCAACTGTGGGTGAAATAAAAAATATATATATACAGTACAGTAATAACATAAAATGGACTAAACCACTGGAATATACAGCAATAAAAATTTTGAGATGTCAACTGCAACTGAGGGAATAAAAAATTGGATTAGTAATCCCATCATGGAATGCAGCAAGAAAAAGCTTTATAATAATAATAATAATAATAATAAAATAATAATAATAATAATAATAAAATAATAATAATAATAATAATAAAATAATAATAATAATAATAATAAAATAATAATAATAATAATAATAATAAAATAATAATAATAATAATAATAAAATAATAATAATAATAATAATAAAATAATAATAATAATAATAATAATACAGTAATCATCATCATCATCATCCAGACCTCCTTTCCCACACAAGGGCAGGGTGGGGAATAGCAATGTCCAGACAGCCCAAATTTGTCCAATCCAATGGGCCACGCTTCCATTCACTCATCATTCGAGTCCCCGGAATCCTGGCTCTATCGGACACACCAAAAACATTCACTACGTTCTGTAGCTTCACATAATCATATCCAACAGAGTCAATCCAGACGCTGCCATGTTAAAAAGGGGGTGCCAATAATAATAATAATAATAATAATAACAACAACAACAACAATACTGTATATACCGTAACAAAGTACACTAGATGTGATTTTGTATGAAATGAGTGGTTAACACAATTTAAGCACGGCAATGCAACATTCTATCCAAGAACAACCAATGGTGTATTTCCACTGAGCTAATCCTTAACACACTGAGACCAGGAATGTCTACCTCATATTATTCTTCCTATCCCCAATGTTGTTACTCAGAGTTGAAAGATTTCTCAAAGTGAGAAGCTAGATATAGCCCTGGAAAACCTGATTAACCTCATACAATACCAGAGGCCTTCTTAAGCTGCATAAAACTGTCTGGTAGCAGCAAGAGTAAACACCACCCTGATTCATGGAAGTTAAGAAGAGAACCCTCAAACTTCTAGACACTGACCTCGCCTTCCCATGTGTCATCGAAGGGATGCGGCGCGGATGGTTCAAAGTCATGTGTGTACTGGCGTCCCCCACATGGTGTAGCAGCACAACACGTACACATACACGAGTGGTACCGCAGTCGACCCTCATCAAGGTATGGATGACTCAGTGCCTCAGAGACTGTCAGGCGCTTGTCCTGTGTACAGTATCCAGAAAAATAACAATTAGATTTACAACTGCCCTATGTACCCACAATATGAAAGAATAAGTTTTCAAATTGTCCTACATATCTAAAAAATATTGGAATATACAGTATTTCAATACACAAAGAAACAAAGGCATTATATTAACTCTAGTTTACAATATCAGTTTGTCATTAATTACTGGAAATTAAAACGAACTGATGATGTCTGTAATATCAAAACTGACTGAAGATCGTGGTCTGCCCTTTGCCTGTATCCATTTACTCCACTTTAATTATGTACAGCCATTTCTGATTACCCAGTACTGAAACATTTTAAATTCTTAAGAATGAGAACAATGTCAATCCTTCAGTCTGTTCATTATGGAGGTTTTCTGAGCAACTCTGATTAATATTACTTTACCACAACAGGCTAGTAGATTATGCACACATACTGTACACTCTACTAAAATAACACATATATTCTTGGTGAAATGGTAAAGATTTAGTTAGGGGAAATATGTGTGCCTTGAAATTTGTTTACATTGTTATGGTGTGCAAGTTTATAAAAGTTGGAAACCACGGCTCTATAGTACAGTAAACAACACAAAAATAATATGCTATACTTGCCATTCAGTTACATTACATAAGAATAACGTTGTACTTCACATGGGAACATTTTGTTATACAAGAACTTGGTTGTACAAACTTCTAAATCTAACCTGACTTAAAAAAACAAACTTCAAAACCCTTCAGAACTGCAACACAAACTTCTAAACCCTTCATAACTGCAATATGAAGCTTATTAGTGCAACAAAACTGCAACACAAACCCTAGATAAGCACAAAATGAATTTCTACATCCTACATGACTGCAATACATGCTTCTTATCTTCTGCAGAATTTTGTGGCACTGCTATATACACTCCTAAAAAATTAAAAATCCTGTCACTGTATTATAAACTTCTAAGTGGCAAATTTCTGCATCGTACACAAAATCAAAATCCTACACAATTTACTTATTTATTTTTTAAATACCAGAACAAAGGAAAGAAAAAACAAATGAATAAAAAAATAATCCATACACCATATTACTGGTGTTCTCTGTTCATAAAATATCTGTAACAGTTAGACTTAAACAGCTGTGGATTGAAGTTTGGAGGGAAACAACTCTGGGGAGGCGAGTTCTAGAGAGATGCCGTTCGGGATGAAAGAATTCTGATAGGCAGAAGTTCTGCAATATGACTGAGTGACATTCCAGTCATGAGCGCTACCAGATGCCCGTGTAGCACAAGGGAAGGCATGGAGAGATGGCACCATGGACGCAACTTCATCTGAGCATTTGCAATAAAAATATCTGTAAAATAATGCAAGGGAGACAACATGCCTTCTTACTTGTAGGGGAGGTTGTTTATTTGTAATGGCAGGGTTGTTAATAATTCTAACAGCTTTGTTCTGAATTTTGTCTAGTTGTTTTAATGCAACCTCTCCACATCCATTCCACAAGGGTGAGCAATATTCAAGCTGAGGGTGCACATGACTCTTATAAATTATAGCTAACTGCTCATCAGTGAAGAAGTTACGGACTCTGTACAATAATCCAAGTTTCTTTGAGGCGGTTTTAGCAAGTGATCTAACATGAGAGGTCCAGCTGAGGGCACTGTTAAGTGAGATGCAGAGAATTTCAATACTTTTGGAGATGGGAATACAGGTATTAGTAGCATCGAAGGTAATGTACAAATCTGGCAATATCTGTCTATTAGTAAACTGTATATATTTAATTTTACTAGCATTAAATGAGACAAGGCTGTTTTGTCCCCACTCACTGATCGTAGATAGGTCTTGATTTATGAAGATGGCTGTACTAAGTTGAGATGTAGAGTTATTAGACAACTGCAAAACATGAAGAATTAGTGTGTGTTGACTCACAGGATCGAAGGCGAGCATTTGTGTGAGCAAGTGGACGGCCTCATGAGTGGCATGGGAGGAGAGAGTGTAGAGGGCAGGTAGGGCAGGCGGCTTAGAGGGTCGGCGCAGCATGTGGCTCACCGCACCCTCACACGCGTACTTCATGTCCTCTAGGTTTGGGGTCCCAAGTAGGTCAGTTATTCTCTCAAGCTGCAGAAAATGAAAAAATTAACAACCTTTGCACTCTATCTTGATGGGGATGCCCATCACCACACACTCAATATAGTGGTAATATCAGGTAATGACAGAGTGCCAACCAACTGGCTTCTCATAACCCACAAGCAAGAGAGGCATATTATGATTAAGGAACCTGAAACCAGTTCTGTCTACTATCCTATTATTGGAAGTTCCCACAAGGAAGCATGGCACTGCTGAAAGTGATGACGAGAAGCAGAGCTTTATATAACTATTGGAGTTCTTTACTAAACATTAATGCCTTCAATTCAATGACATCTTTTTCACTTTATTCCTACTGTCAGACAAGCTTCTTCTTCTTAGGAGAGACATTTCAGGGTTAAAGGTAAAACCTGACCCTTTCACACATTAAGTCTGATGACATTTTTGATAATATTGTATCGTGCATTCTATTTTTCAGCTCTATGGAGATGTTTCATGGCGAAGAATGATAATACAGCATTCCTGGACCAACCTGTTGCACTGGGCTCTGAGCTTGGAAGAGAATACGTCTGCCCAGTAGTTCCCCAAAAATGCAACCAACACTCCAGACGTCCACCGCCTGTGTGTAGTGGCGCGCTCCCATCAGCAACTCTGGCGCCCGGTAGTACTGTGTCACAACCTCCTGCGTCATGTGTCGGCTCTCGTCTGGCTCCTCCACACGTGCCAGCCCAAAGTCACAGATCTAGCCAGAGTATAGGTACAGTTAAGTTCTCATTACTGTATATGCTGCCTTTCTTGGCATCCACTTCTGCAATTACAGCCAGTCAACATTAAATTACAAAGAGACTGCCCACCAAAGTTTCACTGCTACAGTACCCGTGTCTGATTTGCCAGTTCCCTCTCATATTACACTACCAACTGGATGGAAAAAGTTACTGATATTTTGGAACATCCCTAAAAATATGAGAACCACCAGTGTAGTTTGTCACTGTTTCATTTCATTATTGAGCTGCTGACTGCTTAATATTTTCTCTTAATTTAAGTTGCCTGTTATTCATTATAAAGTCATACTGAAGTCTGAAATGAATGTGTTGTGATTGAGACTCCTAAGTAAATGTGTAATTAAGCAAGGTAATGAAGCTGAGGAGGCAAAAGAACTAACAAAGGGCAGAAACTGATGGAGGGATTAAGTATGGAGATACACATGGCAAGTATCACACCCCTATTTTAACTTAGAAAGGCACATAACCTTCAGGCATTATCAAGCACACTTCTTTGTTGCCATTCCCATACCTGTGAGCTGGAGTGGAGACTATCAAAGGCTCCAGCAAGGCACTAGTGATGTATGGCCTACCTGACTGATTATCCTGTTGATGGCCAATTTCACTGCGCATTCTGCTGACAATCACTGTATCTGCGCTTTCCTGTATCTGCTTCTTGATTTCGTTCAGCATGGGAAAGTTGGTAAGCATGGTGTTTTCTACTACACTATCCATGCATCAATATTATTATGCAACACTTAAATGTATGCCACATTATATTAGCTGTATTCCCACCTTTAACCCTCTCTGTGGTGGTGGAGAGAGATGCCTTTGTGTGATGGAACTGATATAATTGGTGATATCGCTGCCAAGTTACTCAATTATTCAAATGTCACTCATATCCCTCCCTAACCCCTAAAGGAAGGATGGTGGCCTGCGGGTGAGGGGCAACATCAGCCTGCAGTTCAAGTTCAGAGAAAGGAAGTAAGGTCCAACAATCATAACACAGGAAATGAACAAAGAAAATTATGGGGGAAAAAAAAAAAAAAATACACGTATCATATAAAACGCTGTGAATATGTGAACTTGAGATACGATATGAAACTAATAGAAATGTATTTTTATTATAATACAAGTCTTTCATAGGTGAGAAAGAACGAAAGAAGGGCAGCGTGTGTGTGTGTGTGTGTGTGTGTGTGTGTGTGAGGGAGTATGGTGAGGTAGATTAAAGAGGTAAGGTAGCGAGCGGCCTCATCCCAGCCAACACAACTCCCCCCCCCCCCACCTTCTCTCTCTCCACTTCTTCCCCGTTATCATCTTTTCATTTTATTATCCCTCCCCCCTCTCCTTTGTGTCCTTTCTCCACCCCTTTCCCCCTTTTTTCTTTACTCCCCCACTCTCCTCTCTCTTTTTTCTCCATCTCCCCCATTCTCTCCCTTTCCCCCTTCCCCCACATCCCCATTCCCTAAAGCCTTACCTACCTCAACAAACAGGTTTGGCTTGGTATTCTGCAAACATAAAACACAAACACACACACAAAACAACACTAGCACCAACATAAAACAAGCACCCACGAAAAAAAATAAAATAAAACATGAAATGCCAACAGCTTTACCATTCATGGATAGTATTACACGGACGCAGTACGAATAATTCAAAGTTCCATTTGGAACTGCCCGCCGCACTGACCACATTTTCCCGCCAACCTCGTCTTCCTCTCACCGCCATCATTTTTAGTTTTCTTCCCATCTCGCACCATCTCTCAATTTATCTCTGTCACTCAACAAATAATTTACTTTCGCTTCTACAACTTTAAAAGAAATAACGTTCAATCACAATTATTAATGAATATAATTACGGAATAAATTCCCCATGCTAGCCCTTGATTGATCAAATAGCCTCGCTAGGTGAAGGGAGAGCGCTACCTTTCTCAGCAAGGCAGCTACCCGGACGGGGAGCAAACTCTTTTGATCCTATGGTCTCGAGTCCAGCACTCTACCACTGAGTCACCCTGCTCCCTAATGAATGTAAAATAGCTACATAATCGAAATTCTCCCGCACCACACCATTTCCCTCTCTCTCTCTCACCTTTAAGACACAGTTGGAGTTGACGAGTAGGTTTCCCGGTTTGATATCTCTGTGGATTATTCTCGCAGAGTGGAGGTACTTCAACCCTGGGGGGGAGGGAACAGTATTAGAACTTGAGAACATTTTAGAGAACAAGAGAACACGTGAATAGTCTGGAAAAGAACATATTATGTGAGAACAACTTAGAGAACAAGAGAACACGTGTATAGTAAGGAAGTGAACATATTATTGTCAGAACATTTTAAAGAACAACAGAACACGTGTATAGTCAGGAGTGCATTATTATTATCACGTGAGAACAAACAAAAGAACAACAGAACACGTGAACAGTCAGGAAGTGAAAACATTATTAAGTGAGAACATTTTAAAGAACAGAAAACGTGAGTAGTCAGGAAGTGAACGTAAAATGACGTGAGAACAGTAACAAAAGAACGTGAAAAAGTGCTATAAGTAAATAATAACAAAACACGAGTATATTTTGGGAATGAATATATAATGCAAACAGATTGAAGAACAACACAACACGTGTATGGTTAGTACGTGAAGATAACGAGTACAACGTGAGAACAAGGTATGAAAGAACTGAAGAGCAAGTGTAGTGAGGGAGTTACTTATACTATTCAAGAACATGATCACAAAGAACAATAGAACACAGAGGTGGTGGGGAGTCTTCTAAACCCACGAGAACACGACCCATGGGTAATATAAACATCCATCTATCTATTCACCCATCTACCTCACTCACCTATCCATCTATCTACCCCTATCTATCTATCTATCCACTAATTTATCTATCTGCCTTACCTCTTAGTATCTGGTAGAGAAAGACTTAAATGCAAAACAATATATGAACGACAAACATCCAACTATCTATTCACCCATCTACCTCACTCATCTATCCATCTATCTACCCCTGTACCTCTATCTATCTATCTTTTATCTATCTGCCTTACCTCTTAGTATCTGGTAGAGGAAGACTTTTACATGGTCAGCTGACAGGTGTTGCGGTGACACTATAATCTTGTGAAGGTCGCTCTGCATCAGCTCCGTGATCACGTAACTATGCACACAGTCAAGGAAAAACGGCCACAATACACCAAGAAAAACAAGGAAAAAATGGCAAAAATACAGCAAGAAAAACACGGAAATACGGCAAGAAAAACAAGGAAAAAATAGCAAAAATACAGCAAGAAAAACACGGAAATAATGGCGACAATACAGCAAGAAAAACAAGGAAATACGGCAAGAAAAACAAGGGAAAATGGCCAAAATACAGCATGAAAAACAAGGAAAAATTGCAAAAATATAGCAGGAAAAACAAGGAAATATGGCAAGAAAAACAAGGAAAAATGGCAAAAAATACAGCTAGAAAAACAAGGAAAAATGGCGATAATACAGCAAGAAAAACAAGGAAAAAATGGCGATAATACAGCAAGAAAAAATGGCGAAGGAAAATAGGAAAAATCGGATCAATATACGTGGGAAACGGCAAAGAAATTCATGGTACAAAATTACGCTGGGAATACAAGTCGAAAGCACACACACACACACACACACTTAACCTCTTCAATACAATTATGTCTTCATTAAATTCTCTCTCTCTCTCTCTAATCAGCTCTAGTTTTTGGACGTAGAAGGCCGGTACTCACGTCGGGTAAGGAAGCTCCCTAACACCTTTTCCTAGGAGATTTATTTTGCTTATTACAACTTACGATCCTATTGTGAGTTACATATATCCTTCCAAAATCACCATATTCTGCATAATAACGAACGCCGAAATAAAAATATAAACTAGACATATCCAAAAATAAATCGCTACGGAAATGGTGTTAGGGAGCTTCCTTAACCGAAAAGAATACGGATCACGGACTATACATATTCTTGATTTCTTAAAAGGATACATCTCTTGGAAGAAGTCTAGGTGAGGTGGCTGTAAGATGTCCAGCGCTGACAGTACCTGGGGAAGACGGAGGTATGGCTAGGTGAGTTTGGGTACACTAGTAGGATATGACTGTGTGTGTGTATGGCAGAGTGTACAGTATGTATGGTAGGGTAGAGGGTAGGTATGTTATGGTTGAGTGTGAGTATGGTATGGTAGAGGTGTGTAGATGGTATGGTTGAGGTGTATATAGTATGGTTGTGTGTGTATATGGTATGGTTGACTGTGTATGGCATAGTAGACGTGTATTTTTGGTATGGTAGAGGTGTATATGTGGTATGGTAGAGGTGTGTATGGTATGGCAGAGGTGTATGTATATGGTATGGTTGTGTGTGTATGGTATGGTAGAGGTTTATGTATGGTATGGCTGAGTATGTATGGTATGGCTGAGTATGTATGGTATTGAAGAGATGTATGTATGGTAGGGTAGAGGGTAGGTATGTTATGGTTGAGTGTGTATGGTATGGTAGAGGTGTATGTATGGTAGGGTAGGGGGTAGGTATGTTATGGCTGAGTGTGTATGGTATGGTAGAGGTGTATGTAGGGTATGGCACAGCTGTATACTGTATGTGGCACGGCAAAGGAATGTGTATGGTGAGGGATAGATATAGCATGGGACGGAAAAAACGAATTAGAAATTTCATGGTTATAACAATAATAATAATAATTGTGTGTGTGTGTGTGTGTGTGTGTGTGTGTGTGTGTGTGTGTGTGTGTGTGTGTGTGTGTGTGTGTGTGTGTGTGTGTGTGTGTGTGTGTGTGTGTGTGTGTGTGTGTGTGTGTGTGTGTGTGATATTTTTATTTTTTCTAGTTTTAGGTGAAGACAAATTTGGGGGGATTTTTTTTTATTCACATATATTTTTTTGAATAATATTTAACCCACAAAAACTGAGACGTCACTCCAGCTGGAAATACAATCGTTCTGGCGGTAACTAAATGAGAGACGCGGACGAAGATCGAAAGAAAAGTCAGATTTCCTTGCATCCTAAAACAGTGGGGTTGGGGAAGCGTTGAAAAGGACAGGAGACGAATGGGGAGAGGAGAGGAGAGGGGAGGGGAGGGGAGAGAGGAGGGCAGAAGGAGAAATAGGAGGATAGGGAGGGAGGGAGAAGTGGGAGAAATGAAAGACATGGAGAGGAACGATGGGGAACAAAGGGAGGAGAGGACAGAATGCGTGGGTAGAGTAGGAGGGAAGGAGAGAGAGTGGGACGGAAGGAGAGAGAATGGGAGGGAAGGAGAAAGAGTGGGAGGGAAGGAGAAAGCATAAAAGCAGAATAGGAGATTAAGCGGACAGGGCAGACCGACTACTATATGCAGAGGCAGGAAGGTGGGGTAGGTCAGGGAAGGCAGAATGGGGGGATGAAGAGGAAGGAGGGGGGGAGGAGTGAGGGAAGGGGGAAGCGAAGAATGAGGAAGAGGAAGATGAGTATGAGGAAGACGCAATATAATAACAGAATGAGGAAGAGAAAAATGAAAGGGAAAAGCAAAAGTAGAATGAGGAAGCGAAATATGAGGCAAAGAGGAAGAAAGCAGGAAAAGAAGAAAGGGAAAAAGGAAGATGATAAAGGGAGGAAGCTGCAAAAAAAAAAGAAGAAGAAGAAGAATGAGGAAATGGAGAAGAATGTGAAAGGAAGAAGCACGAAACGAAAAATGAGGAAAATGAGGAGGAGAATGAGAGGGGGGAAAAGAAGAATGAGGAAATGGAAGAGGAGAATAAGAGAGGAAGAAGGGGTAGGAAGAGGGAGAGTTGGGGATGAAGAGAAGAGAAGGGAAGAGGGATAAAGACGGAGGAGACAGTAAAGGATGAGAAGGGGCGAATGAGAGGATAAAGAGGCAGGTGAAGTAGAGATGGGGATGAGGAAGGAAGAAAAAAAGAGGGGGAGGCGGTGAAGGGAGCAGAGTAGGGAGGAAAGGAAGATGAGAGCAAAGGGGGGGGGGTATAGAAAGGGTAGACAGTACGAATCATATAAAGCAACACAAAAAAATACATAAATAACTCAAGACCCGAAATACAAGAATAAATACGTGTTGGGGCGGCAGGTGTCAAAATTAAAGGTTAAGGTGTGGGAAAGGTATATACTAATTAATGAGGGTCAATTTCAACACACCTGTGGACACTTAAACAACTACACTGCCTTCCACTTTGTATTACGTAACCAACAATGGGGATAAAATGGACTCACTCACTCTCTCTCTCTCTAACAATCTATCTACCTGTCTATTTATCTATTTATTTAGTTTCATTTTGTATAACGAAGCCACCAGTGAGGAAAAAATGGACTCATCTATCTATCTATCTATCCAGTTCCTCTTTGCATAACGTAGCTGCCAATAAGGGAAAAGCACTTATTCTTCAATTTCTTTATTTTATCTATCTATCTATCTATTTACTTATTTAATCCCCGTCTATTTCAAAAACAAAGTTAAAAAAATAATATGGGTTTATTTTTCACCCTGTGGTCTCATTTAAATTCATATCTGTCACTTACTCTCTAATTAAGGAAGCTGAAGAATTGGACAGGTTCAAGCCAGGAGAGAAACACGAGAGAGAGAGAGAGAGAGAGAGAGAGAGAGAGAGAGAGAGAGAGAGAGAGAGAGAGAGAGAGAGA